>NW_004444163.1:2014155-2026831 GCF_000243295.1 Trichechus manatus latirostris | reverse complement strand
AGGGTTTGAGGATTGTTGATTCTCTGTTTGGCTTAGTTTTTCGGATCTTTGTTGTGGAGGGACGGCGTGGTGCTTCTGCCTAGACCGCCATCTTGCCGGAGTCAAAGGAGAAATTCTTGTGCAATGGAAATTGTGTTTCAAGCCTGTAGAGGCCCAAAAGGCACCAGTAAATGACATGAACAATCCAGACTTCCATGTCACCTACCTCTGTTACTTCCTCAACTCATACTTACGAGGAAGGAAAAATAACTCAGGCCTGGTTAAAAGATGAGGCTACACTATATTTGGTAAACCAGACCAAACCAAACCAGTTGCCATCAATTACAACTCACAGTGGCCCTATAGGACTGAGTAGAACTGCCCCATAGGGTTTCTAAGGAGCGGCTAGTGGTTTCAAACTGTTGACCTGTTGGTTAAAAGCCAAGCTTTTAACCTCTGTGACAAAAACGGACTGCTGATGCATTACAGCCTCACTCAGGAGTGACACTAAAGGACACTAGTGAAGGAAAATTCTCCCAGAGGTTAGATTTTAAGCAGAACACTTGGCCATTTACTTCATAAGCAAGGAAGATCTGAAGTATAGATATGCATGAACTCCTGGGAAGTGGCAAAGACTATAAGGAACAACCTAGAATATTTGTGTATTAGTTTCCTGTGGTTACTATAATAAATTACCACAAATCTGCTGGCTTAAAACAACAGAAATTTATTCTCTCACTGTTTTGTAGACCACATGTTTGAAATCACTATAACTGGGCCAGAATCAACATGTCAGGGGCTCTAGGGGAAAATCCATTCCTTGCCTCTTTCCATCTCTGGTAGCTGCTGGCATTCGTTGACTTGTGGCCTCATCACTTCAATCTCTGCCTTCATCTTCACATCACATTATCCTCAGTGTGTGCCAAATCTCCCTCTGACTCTCTCTAATAAGGACACTTGTGATTACTTTTAAGGCCCACCCCAGGATAACCCAGAATAATATCCCCATATCAAGATCCTTAAATTAATAACACATGCAAAGTCCATTTTTCCAAATAAGGTTTAACAATTACAGGTTCCAAAGAGTAGAACCTGATATTTTTGGAGGCCATTATCAGCCTACCACAACTTGGAACAAGAACATCTTGAGATTGTGGCTGGACCTATTGGAGTGGACATAAAGTGTAAGGATCTTTGCGCCTCATGTTAATGTCTACAAAAGCATATTCACCTCAGAAAAAAATTCTTAGTACCCAAGGAGACAACATGACTTCCTGTGGATGGAAGCCAGCCTCTTATCTTGGCTACCTCAGAATTGACTTAGGGCACAGGAGCTTAGTGGCTCATTATGGCAAAGATGGAGCATTTCATGGTCCCAACAGCATAGGCTCCCTCTCGCCAAGGCTTTTGAAGCTGTTCAACCTGCCAGCAGTAGAGACTGATTCTAATCATGTGATATGGTACCTTTCCTCTAGGACAGTGCTCTTCAATCTATTTGTGGTAACCATTTTTTCTTAATAAAATATTATAGAAAATATTTTTATAAAATAAGTTTCTAGAAAAATAATCAGATGCTTGGATATTGCAGCAATAACAGCTTGCTAAAAAAAAAGTTTCTAAATACTTAGTGTCAATTTCTGTAGTTATCTTATCACAGCTTGGTAACTGATTGAAGGCCAGCAATGTCTATGGACCACATTTTGAGTAGCACTGCTCTAGAAAATTTTCCAGCATCTGTTGGCAAACTGATTATATCAGACCCCTTCCAGTCTGAAAAGGGTAGTGATTCTCGTTCAGCCAAGATTATACCTTTAGAAAATGGCTTTTCCTTCCTTACTCCTTCCCATGTTGCTTTCACCAGCACCACAATCAGAATGACTAATCTATTGACATGGTATGTCACTCAAGATTGCCTCAGGCCAAGGGAAACATTTTACAGCCAAGGAGGTGCAACAATGGACATATGACCATGGAATCCACTTATGTTACCATTACCCATATGCAGCCGGTCAAATAGAATGATAGAATGGCCAAATGTCTCGAAACCTAGAATACATAACTCTGGGAAGCCAAGGATAATAGTTAAGATTGAACCCACTCAAAATCACTCCCAGTGACCCAGTTGCAGATTTTGTGTTTCCCTTTTCTGAATCATTAGACTCTGCCAAGTTAGAGGTCCTGGTTCCTGGGACCATATTCTTCCACCAGGAGTTTTACTGATTGAAAGCAGACACAGTCAGCTAGCCACTTTTCTCTCCTCATTCCAGTGGACCAGAAGACAAAGAAAGGAATTACTGTACTCCTGGTGGTAAGTAAACTTGATTACTGTGAAAAGCTAGGGTTGTTGCTCCACAATGAGGGAAGAGAGTTTGAGGAATTGTTTGGAATCCAGAGATCCACTGAGCCTTATCTTTGTGCTTTGATGCCCAATGATTAGAGCAAATGAGCAATTGCAGCACCCATCACCCAAAAGAACAAGTCAATTTAGGGTGCAAACCACTCAGGGGCGTAAATCTAGATCATCCTACCAGGCAGGGAGCTCAGACCATCTAAAGTGTTGGCTGAAGAGGAGGGAAGTCTAAAATGAGTGGTGGAGAGATGATGATTATCAGTAATAGCCTTGGAATCACCACATTGTTTTCCACAATGGCTGTACCATTTTGCATTCCCACTAACAATGGATAAGAATCCCAATTTCCCCACGTCCTTGCCAACAATTTTTTTTTTTTTTTTTTAATCTTAGCCATCCTAGTGAGAGTGAAATGGCATCTCATTGTGGTTTTGACCTGCATCTTTCTGCTGGCTGATGACGTTGAGCATCTTTTCATGTGTTTGATGGCCACTTGAATGTCCTCTTTGGTGAAATATCTATTCAAGTTCTTTGCCCATTTTTATGATCAGGTTATTTGTCTTTTTGTTGTTAAGTTGTCAAAGTTTTAGATGTAATTTAGTTATTAGATTTTTATTGGATATATGGTTTCCAAAGATATTCTCCCAGTTGTTAGCTTGTCCTCACTTTTTTGGTAGTCTCTTGATGAACAAAAATTTTTAATTTTTATGAGGTCCCATTTATTTATTTTGTCTTTTCTTCTGTGCTTTATTATTATTATATTTAGATAATCCATTTTTAAAAGCTAGACTTGACAATCTTGCCCATGCGTTTTCTGCTAAAAATGTTATGGTTTTAGGTTGCACTTTTAGTTTCTTAATCCACTTTGAATTTGTTTTTCTGTATGGTGTGAGACATGGATCCTGTTTCATCTTTCTGCATGTAGAAATTCAATTTTCCCAGCACCATTTATTGAAGAGACTCCTTTCCCCATCAAATGGACTTTGCACCCTTGTCAAAAATCAGTGGACCAGAGATGTGTGAGTTCATTTCTGGATTCTCAATTCTATTCCATTGGTCTATATGTCTATTGTTATACCAGTACCAGGCAGTTTTGATTACTGTAGCTGTACAGTATGTTTTAAAATCAGAAAGTGTGAATCCTCCTATTAAAAATGAAATGACCATAAGATTCAACAATTCCACTCGTAGGTATATACCCAAAAGACTTGAAAGCAGAGATTCAAAAAGAGACTTATACACCAGTGATCATTGCAGCACTATTTACAAACATTCAAAAGGTAGAAACAACCTAAATGCCCATCAAAAGACAAAGGAATAAACAAAATGTGGTACATACATACAATGGAATACTACTTATCTAGTAGGAGAAATGAAGTCTTGATGCATGCTACAATATGGAGGCAGCTGGAAGACAATATGCTGAGTGAAGTAAGTCAATCACAAACGGACAAATATTGTATGACCTCACTTATATAAAAAGACAAGAAAAGGCAAATGCATAGAGACTAAAGTTTATTAGTGATTACCAGGGGCAGGATGGAGTGGGAAAAGGAGTTGAGCAATGATGGAAAAATTACATTGACTAAGGGTAAGGATGCACAGCTGATTATTGTAATTGCTATCAATAAGTTGTAGATCTGTAAGATGTAGAACTGGTAAAAGTTGTTTCATAGATATATTTACAACAATGCCATGATTTAAAAAAAAAAAAAATGGGTAGCTGCTGAGGCTGTTTATGTACAACCAACCACCACATGGGATTTTGTTCCTTGGTTTGGAGGTTTTGGGTCATGGTTTCATGGGCATCCCAGTTAATTTGCCTAATAACATGTTTAGTGCTTCAGTTCTACCTTCTAGTTCATTGGATAGTGCCTGGGTTCTTAAAAGTTTGTAAGCAGCCATCCAAGGCACAAAAATTGGTCTCTATTTGCCTGGAGCAACAGAGGAAGAAGGAGAGTCAGGAATAGGAGGAGGACATGGAATGTAAGGCTAATTGCATTCATGAACTACTCCTACCTTTGCCATGAGACCAGAAGACCTGGGTGGTGCCTGGCTACCATTACTGAACAATTTGATCAAGGATTCTGTAGAGGAATCCTGATTAAAAGGGGGAAGATCTAGAACAGAATTTCAAATTCTCATGGACTCCAGACTTCCTGGAGTCATGAAGACTGGACGACACCCTGAAACTACTGCCCTGAGATAATCTTTAAAGCTTAAACCAAAAATATCCCCTGAAATATTCAGGAAACCAAACAATAATTTAGCTTAACTAGTAAAAAATGTCTGTCTTGAGCATTATGCTCTTTTAAGAACTATCTATATGGGATCAAATTGACAACAGCAACTGGAAAGTTTAGGTTGGAACCTTAGGAGGCAGTGAGTTTATGTTAACAGCAGAGTAACAACTCAGAAAAGGAAGGTGAGAATCATTGCATAACTCAAAGATTGTAATCAATGTCACTGAGTTGTACATGTAGAAACTGTTGAATTGGTGTATGTTTTCCTGTGTATATTGTCAACAACAACAACAAAATAATAGAATTTTAAAATATATTAATAACAGCCATGAGACCAGCTAAAGCTTGCTTCCAAAATCTTTTTGCCAGAAGTCTTATCACAGATTACTGCTGGCCACTATTCTGAAAAGGTCTCTGTGATGGTTGGTCTTGTACCTCCCCTCTCAGGAAATAAGTGAGGTCATTTGGTTCTCACAGAAATGTAGGTTCCATACTGTAACAGTGAGCCAGATATAATGGAGCCCTAGTGGTACAGAGGTTAAGAGCTCAGGCTGCTACCCAAAAGGTTGGCAGTTCAAGTCCACCAGCCACCATAATGGGAGGGCCCAAATGGACTTTAATGATGAAAATGTTGTCCTATCAGATACTTATTTTGTGCCACCTAGCATTCTCTCAGCCTCATGTGCTTGAGGTACACTTGACCACTTATTCTACCCACAACTGCCACTAAAACAAACAAGTCTGTGGATATCAGTTTCACTTAATTCCAAGTAGTGGACACCTTGGTAACATACTGTCATATTGTTACACCCTCTTTCCCTGTTTCACCCCTCTTTCTCCCTCACTCTTGCTTCCCTGAGATTATATTCCTTAAGAAAGTGGCACCCATAAACTTTTGCCTCTGTTGCTATTTTCTGGGGAATACCAGGCTAACATATTTGCCAAAAATACTCTGCCCAAAAAAAACCCATGGCCGTCGAGTGGACTCAAAGCAACACTATAGGACAGAGTAGAACTGCCCCATAGAGTTTCCAAGGGTGTACTCTTTACAGCAAGCAGACTGGCACATCTTTTTCCTTCGGAGTGGCTGGTAGGTTCGAACTGCCGACCTTTCAGTTAGCAGCCTAGGCTTTTGCCACCAGGGCTCCTTGGTATTCTGCCAAACCTGTTGTTGTGAAGTTGCTTCTGATACATAGTGACCCTCTAGTGACTTGTATTATCATGTCCCTTCTGTCTAGGGTAGGTCAGCAATTATTTATGTTATAAATAGTAGTGCATTTTTTTCCTGCTAAAGCTGAATAACTTTCTTTATCAAAGAGTTAAAGAATTTCTAGACAGGTTGGAATATGGAAGTCAGGTAGAAAGAGTTTAAGGAAGCAGGCAGAAGTCACAAAGATTAAGAAGTTGACAAAGGAGAAAGAAAAGGGAAAAGGAAAAAGATCTCTGTCACTGGAAGAATGTAATGAATGTAAAGGTCTTCCTATTGACACTGAATTGAAATCTTCTGAAGAAGATGCAATATTGCATTAAAAATACGACATTCTATACCCCATAGTTGTTTTCTAGGAGATTAGGGGTCTTATCAATGCTGAGGAAGTTTGTCGCCATCTTCAGCAAGAATATATCTGTCAGAAAGAATCCCTTTTAAGATATATAAAGACTCTTCATTTAAATATTCTATGGTAATGGGTAAATATACTACATTCTTAGAGTGCATAGCTTAGATGTGATAAAATTCATTGCCAGATTCATTAAAATCACCAATTTCTCTCCAGTTTGGTTGACACATGGAAATAAATATACTATGGGAAGAAATCGGAAAATTCCTCTACAGGATCATTCACGAAGTGTGTTCCATGGAATGCCAGTTCTGTGAAATGTTAATAGGTATTTATGTGAAGAAAATATTTCATGGTCAAATAAGACTGGAAAATTTTGGGTTATAAAGAATTAAAGCTGTGTGTACCTCAGGACTTCTTTGATCCTTTGGATTTGTGTTGTGAATCTCCAAGGGAGGGATACTGAATGTAGTAATTCCTAAACTTATTTGACCATGGAATTATTTCTTCACAGTTTATTGTGTGGAAGTAGTCTTCCAATGAACTTAGCTTGGGAAATAATGCTTTACAGAATATAATCCTATATAGGAAACTAAAAAATTTAAGAACATAAATTATTTTACTCAATGATTTTTTTTTATAGCTACAAGAGAAAAGAGGGTATGGGAAAGCGATCCATTTATGCAGATAATATTAGAACTAAGATTTGGCTTTCTACAGTAATCTTTAATAGGTTTTAATTTCATTCTGTAGAACCCCATTCTCCGAAGAAGGAGCCCTGGTGGTGCAGTGGTTAAGTGCTTGGCTGCTACCTGAAAGGCTGGCAGTTTAAACCCCCGAGTCGTTCAGTGACAGTCAGCTTCCATAAAGACTACAGCCTTGGAAACCTTATGGGGTAGTTCTACTCTGCCCTGCGAGGTTGTTGTGCATCGGGATCGACTCCACAGCAATGGAGTCAGTCTCCAAAGTGAAATGTGCATATCCAGGGGACTCAAGACAATGAGTCTACAATGTCAAAATGACTCTCTAAAATGTCAAAGAAAATATTAGAACTTGTCTTTATGCATACATGTTTATATGTATATAGTTTTTGTATTTGTGTACTTGTGCTTGCTTTTAATGTTTATAAGATATTAATATAGAAGTATATGTATATACTTTATACTTCAGGTCTAAAATGGGCCCAAACGTAGCAATGATTGGGGGGATGTCACAGGACCAGGCAGTGTTTCGTTCTGTTGTACATCGGGTTGCAATGAGTTGGAATCGACTCGATGGTACCTAACAACAACACAACAATATTGCCATACACATTCACAAAAGTTTGTAAACTAATGCTCTAGACAATGAGAAATTGAGTTTTTAACAGGAAAGTTATATATGATCAGAGGTAAGCTTCAGGTAAACTAAGAAAATTCTAGAAATGGAGAAAACTACTTGGAGGTATCACAATTATTAGGTGTGCCTGACCTCAACAATGTCCTCATATTGCTTATAATTGTATTTAAATTATAAACTAATCTGAAGAAAATGTAATATTAAAAATATTCAACATTCCCATATCAGGACCATAATAGTATTCTATTTTTATTAAACGTTTAAAAATATATCCAAAAATCTCTCTTTCATACAGGTACTTTCATCCATTTCTGAGTTATTCCTGGACACTTTACTGTTATTATCACTTCAGAATAACTTATTTTCTATTAAAATTAGAGGAAGTTATTAATCTTAGAACATTGAACTTATACCCAGCAAATTTACTGAACTCTCACGAACTATGAGAGTTTTAGAGTTTATTTTATTCTTGTGATTTAAAGGGTTAAAATATATCTTCCACAAATGATCATTTTTCATTTCCTTTCTTATAGTTTTGTTTCTTATTTCTGTTTTCATGTCTTATTGCACTGACTTGAACATCTTGAAAAATGCTAATTTCAATTGTGTTAGCAGGTTTTATTCTTGACTTTAACAAGAATGCTGCTGATGTTTCACCAAGAAGTACAAAATTAGTGGCAAGTTTAAAATAAATGTTTTTTATCGGATCTTAGAAGTATACTCTTTTACTGTTTTTTTCAAGAGAAGAAGCAAGAAAAAGTGGAAATAAGCATAACCAGAGAAATAATTGAGGAAAACTTTGGGGAATTTACAAAAAGCATCATGTATCAACTGAAAAGACTGAATGTCACGTGAACAAGTCAATTAAACAAATAAAACTGACTTCTTGGCAACCTGGCACTATAGACAGAAGCACCATGCTGTACCTCCACAGCAAAGATCTGAAAAACTAAGTTAAACAGAGACGAATGTCAATCCTGAAACCCTAAGCATCAAATGAAGAGATAAAAAATTCAGCCAAGCACAGAATGGAATAAGAAACTGGCAGAGAAGAGAGAGTGAGGAGATATACATGCAGAGGTCCCCTATCTTCTAACACAGCACAGATCTGCCATCTGGAACTTCTATTGGAGATCGGCGAACAAGGGGTACAAGAAAGGAGCTTCACGGAGCTTCTAACAGGAGACAGAACAACCGGTAACCAGCGATATACACTTTCCCACCCCCCACCTTTCTTCACCCCCCACTCGGCCTCCTCTGCTTCCTGCTGCCACAGTCTTTCAGCCAGGAAGCACTGGCTTCACTCTGGTGCCACTTGGATTCCACCGGCCCTCAATGGTTGGCTCCCTGAGTGCCATTTGTTGGCTGCTAGTGTTGCTTTTTTCCACTTCTTTTGATTTCTTCCGTACTTCTCACCACCTCGCCCTCCTTTCTCTCAAATACCTGGCTCTGTGTGCCATTTTTGCTTCTACCTGAAAGGTTGCAAAACACCGCTCGAGTATGAAACTGCTTCTTGGCCTGTGCTGCCACACTGGTGGGATCCCTGGGGCTTTTTGTTTCTTTGTTTGTTCTGATTTATTCTGTTTTGATTTGTTTGTTTTCTTTTTCTTTTCTCAGCTTCAGAGACCCTTCTAGCTGGGCAGTAATGCATGGCTTGGGAGCTACTCCCTTACTTTGCACAGATGTGCAGTGGGATCCCTAAGAGTAGTTCTTTTTCCTTATTTTTTGTTTGTTTGCTTGTTTTTTGTTTCTTTGTTTTGTTTACTTCTCTCTCTTATTCCCTTTTTGTCTTTCTTCATTTCTCAGTTTCTCATCTCTATATACTTACCTTCTCTTCCTGTCTCTGGAATAACTGGCGCTGTGTGACACCTCTACCCCTTTTAGCCAGGCTGTACTTTATGGCCTGGGAGAAACTTCCCCAGTCCTTGCAGCCTCAATGGTGGGATCCCGGGGGCTTTATTTTCCCTTATTTTTATTTACTTATTCATTTTTTTCTTTTACAATTTTTCTTTTTTTTTCTTTTTCCTTTTTGTTTTTCTCCATTTCTCAGTCTCTCATCTCTCAACTTCAACGGCAAGCTCCCTTAGCACTCTTTCTTGTTTGTTTGTTTGTATGTTTTTGGCCCCTGTTCCTCTCTCCTCTCTTTCCTATACCCATCTTGGCTCCACAGATCACAATCTCCCCCCCACCTTCCTGCCTACCTGCACCGTGCACTGAACATCACACCCCCAAGCAGCACAGGCATGGCATACCAAAACCTACCTTGCACTGATTCCTGGCCCACTCTGTTGGCCCTAGTAAGTGCCACAAACAACCCATCCCAGCAACTCCCCTTAAGCTGAACCTGCCCTTCTGTACCATACCTGAGCAACTAACCCTGCCCATTGTAGAAAGAGGTGAAAAGTATCATGCCTACAGATGAACAAACAACAAAGAACACACAGCCTGCCTGCTCAGACATAACCAAATAAAACAAAAAGCAGGGCAAAACAAATCTACAATCAATAAATGAGGAAAATAACTACTAAATGTCCCAAAGACAGCAGACAATATCAAAACATTTACAAAAATAGGACAGGATGGTTCCGTAGGCATCCAAAATAAAACACCAGATGACTTTCCAGTAGAAGAAAAGGCACTAGAACTACATGATAGGGAATTCAAATCTCTAATATTCAGAGCTATCCAAGAGTTGAAGCAAAAAGCAGACAAAAATGAGGAAAAAATAGACAAATTCATGGAAAAGGCAGACAACTCATGGAAAATACAGACCAAAAAAATGAGAAAATTCAGGAAAATAATATAGGAACAAAATGCTGAAATAAATTCACAACTAGGAATCATACAAAAAGAACAATTAGATATCCAAAAGGTAAACAAGATTTCAGAAATGGACAGTGTCATAGAAGGGCTGAGGAGCAAGTTTGAAACAATGGAAGACAAGATCAGTGAAACTGAAGACAAACACTTGGATACAACTCTGAGGAAAAATCAGAAAAAAGAATGAAGAAAAATGAAGAAACCCTGGGAATTACGTGGGATACAATCCAAAGCAAAAATTTTCAAGTGATCAGAGTTCAAGAACAGGAAGAGAAAACAGAAAACACAGAGGGTCATTGAAGAACTGCTGACAGGAAACTTCCCCAATATCATGAAAAATGAAAAGTTGACCATCCAAGAAGCTCAACAAACCCCGTATACTATAGACCTCAAAAGAAAATCACCAAAGCATATCATAACCACACTCGATAAAACCAAAGACAAACAAAGAATCCTGAGAGCAGCTCGAGAAAAACAAAAAGTCATATACAAAGGAGAAACAATAAGACTAAGCTCGGATTATTCGGCAGAAAGCATGCAGGCAAGAAGGCAAAGGGATGACGTATATAAAACCTTGAAAGAAAAACATTGCCTGCCAAGAAAAATATATCCTGCAAAACTCTCATTCAAATATGATGGTGAAATTAGGACATTTCCAGATAAACAGAAATTAAGGGACTATGTAAAAACCAAACCAAACTTACAAGAATTATTAAAGGGAGTCCTTCAATCTGAGAACAAACAACATCAGACCACAGGCTGAATCTAGGATGCAGGATCATACCAGCCAGATATCAACCTAGGAAGTGAAATCTCAAGGACTATCCAAAACCAAAAGAATTACAACCGGGAACCAGAGAGGTTAATCTGTAAATGACCAATATATCAGAACAATAAAAGATGGAATAAACGGTGTAGGTATAGAACCTTCTAATGGAGAGGAAGGCAAAGAGATACCAAGTAGCAATAGACTTCCTGAAACCTAGGAAGATAAGGGAAAATTTCAAGGTAATCACAAAGAAAGTTAACAAACCCACTCATCAAAATAAAGAAGAAAAACATAAAGTCTCAGTAAAAACAAAACCTGTGAAAACAAAAGAAATGAAAAAAAATCCACAAACAAAAGGAATTCAGCACAGGAGAATAAGAGGAACAAAGAAATCATCAGCATCACAAAAAAAAAGCACTACAAAATGACAGCAATAAACTCACACCTATCAATAATTACACTGGAAGTAAATGGCCTAAATGCACCCCTAAAGAGACGGAGAGTAAAATAATGGATTAAAAATAATAATAATAAAATAAACAGGATCCATCAGTATGCTGTCTACAAGAAACACACCTGAGAAACAAAGAAGTAAAGTTATTAAAGATCAAAGGATGGAAAAAATATATCAAGCTAACACCTACCAAAAAAGAGCAGGAGTGACAACACTAATTTCAGATAAAATAGACTTTAAAACAAAATCCACCATAAAAGACAAAGAAGGACACTATATAATGATTAAAGGAATGATCCATCAAGAAAACATAACCATAATAAACACGTATGCACCCAATCACAGGGCTCCAAAATACATAAAACAAACTCTAACAGCACTGAAAAGAGAAACTGACAGTTCTACAATAATAGTAGGAGAATTCAACACACCACTCTCGGTAAAGGATAGAACATCTAGAAAGAAACTCAACAAAGATACAGAAGACCTAAAGGGGCACAATCAGCCAACTTGACCTCATAGACATATATAGAACACTACACCCAACAGCTGCAAAGTACACATTCTTTTCCAGTGCACATGGAATGTTCTCCAGAATAGGCCACATCATAGGCCACAGAGCAACCATCAACAAGATCCAAAAAGTTGAGATATAATACAAAGCATCTTCTCTGACCACAATGCCATCAAGGTAGAAATGAACAACAGAAAGAGCAAGGAAAAAAAATCAGTTACATGGAAACTAAATAACACCTACTTACAAACTACTGGGTAATAGAAGAAATCAGAGATGGAATCAAAAACTTCCTAAAATCAAACGAGAATGAAAACACATCATACCAAAACCTTTGGAACACAGCAAAGGAAGTCCTCAGAAGACAATTTATAGCAATAGATACACACATCAAAAAAGAAGAATGGGACAAAATCAAAACTTTAACTACAGAACTTCAACAAATAGAAACAGAACAGCAAAAAAAGGTCCACAGCAACTAGAAGAAAGGAAATACTAAAAATCAGAGCAGAAATAAATGAAATAGAGAACAGACAAACAATAGAAAGAATCAACAAAACCAAAAGCTGGTTCTTTGAAAGAATCAACAAAATCGACAAACCACTGGCCAGACTGACAAAAGAAAAACAGCAGAGGACACAAATAACCCA
>NW_004444163.1:1992537-2012097 GCF_000243295.1 Trichechus manatus latirostris | reverse complement strand
ATTAAAAAATGGGCAAAGGAAATGAACAGACACTTCACCAAAGAAGACATTCAAGTGGCCAACAGACACATGAGGAAATGCTCACGATCACTAGCCATTAGAGAAATGTAAATTAAAACCACAGTGAAATAGCTTCTCACCCTGGCATTACTAGTATGAATCAAAACACTGGAAATAACAAATGTTGGAGAGGCTGCAGGGAGATCGGAACTCTTATGCACTGCTGCTGGGAATGCAAAATGATACAACCATTTTGGAAAATGATATGGCACTTCCTTAGAAAGCTAGAAATAAAAATATCATACAATCCAGCAATCCCACTCCTAGGAATATATCCTAGAGAAATAAGAGCCATCACACGAATAGACATATGCACACCCACGTTCACTGCAGCATTGTTCACAAAAGCAAAAAGATGGAAACAACCTAGATGCCCATCAACAGATGAATGGATAAACAAACTATGGTATGTACACACAATAGAGTATTATGCAACAATAAAGAACAATGATGAATCTGTGAAGCATCTCATAACATGGATGAAACTGAAGGACATTATGCTGAGTGAAATAAGTCAATCACAAAAGGACAAACATTGTATTAGACTTCTACTGTGAAAACTCATGAAAAAGTTTACACACAAAAAGAAACAATCTTTATTGGTTACAAGGGAGAGGAGGGGTGGGAGGGGGAAATACTAAATAGGCAATAGATACGTGGTATCTTTGGTGAAGGGTAAGACAGTACACAATACTGGGGAAGCCAGCACAACTCGTACAAGGAAAGGTCATGGAAGCTCTGTAGACACATCCAAACTCCCTGAGGGACTGAATTGCTGGGCGGAGGGCTGTGGGGACCATGGTCTCCGGGAACATCTAGCTCAATTGGCATAACGCAGTTTATAAAGAAAATGTTCTACGTTCTACGTTGGTGATTAGCATCTGGGGTCTCAAAGCCTGTGAGCAGCCATCCAAGATACTCCACTGGTCTCACCCCTTCAGAAGCAAGGGAGAATGAAGAAAACAAGCTACAAGGAAAAGATTAGTCCAAAGGACTAATGGACCACAACTACCATGGCCTCCACCAGACTGGGTCCAGTATAACTAGATGGTGCCCGGCTATCACCACTGACTACTCTGACTGGGCCCAGGGACCTGGACAGAGCTGGAGAAAAATGTAGAAGAAAATTCTAACTCACAAAAAAGATCAGACTTATTGGCCTGACAGAGACTGGAGAAATCCTGAGAGTATGGCTCCCGGACACCGTTTTATCTCAGTAATGAAGTCACTACTGAGGTTCACCATTCAGCCAAAGGTTAGACAGCCCCATAAAACAAAACGAGACTAATTGGGCACAACAGTCCAGGGACAAGGACTAGAAGGCAGGAGGGGACAGGAAAGCTGGTAATAGGGAACCCAAAATTGAGAAGGGTCAGTGCTGACATGTCATGGGGTTGTTAACCATTGCCATAGGGCAATATGTGTACTAACTGTTTAATGAGAAACTATTTGTTTGGTAAACCTTCATCTAAAGTACAATAAAAAAAGAAATTACATATAAGCAATAAGAAAAAAATAGCCATTTCCTGGCATTTTTTCAATTAATAAAAGAAAATATTCCTACAGTCTCCATGCAGGAAAAATAAAATAAAAAGGATTAAAAAGTCAGTGAGATACCTGACTTCTCAAATAGATACAACATCTATAAGAATTGGAGGGGAAATATTTTGATATAAAAATGTTATTCCATCCAAAATACCTTAAGTGAATAAAAGCATGGCAATCAGCGGTTAAGGTTTTAGTCAATGTCATATCTTGCCACCCTGACTAAAGGACTGAGTATCAACACACTCTAAGCAAAACATAGTATCCCCTGACTCTGACTACAGTGACCACAACTGTCCATCAGAATCCACCAGCCCAAAAGCAAAGATGAGATGGCAGGAATGGACAGGAAAACTGTATGAATGGTAACAGGGAACCTGGGCTGGAGAAGAGGAGAGTGTTGACTCATCATAAGGTTGACAAGCAATGTCGCAAAACAATTTGTGAATTAACTGTTTAATGAGAAACTAATGTGCTATGTAAACTTTCACCTAAATCACAATTTAAGAGAAAAAAAAAGGAACTAAGAAAGGGGAAAAAAAAAAAAGATTAAAAGCCTTAGAAGCATAATCAGAAGTTGTACTCAGTGTACTTAACATTGAAAATTCACTAGGGCTCCTCAAAAAAAAAAAACAAAAAAACAAATCCAACCCTGGAATTTTATTCACCAAAGCTGGAAGAAAGGAACTCCTGTCTCTCAACTTAGACGATTATAAGGACACAGACTTGGAGTTGCTGGCACAAAGTGGGGGAAAAAGTCTGTCTGTAATTTTTAAGGGAGAGAGAGAAAATAAAATCAAGTAGAGAGAAAGAACATCTTGACAATGACTGAATTTTGAATCCCTGATTCCAATTCCTGGTTTTCTAGGAACTACCTGCCCTGAGATGTTCCTTCTATTCTGGACTTTTCGCAGTATCTCCCTAACAACCTCTTTGTTTTTAGTTTTCCATCTGTTTGGTTTTTTTAAGTTGAATTGAGGTGAGTTCTTTGAATGACAAGCTTCCTCAAAGAGAATTTTTACCAGGATTAGGGGGTACCAAGTGACTAGCCCTAAAATGTGAAATTGCCTAAGTCGAAGTCAGGTAGTAGGCATCTTTTTATATAAGACACTGATTTATTTTGTTTTTATATCCCCACCTCTCATCCCTACTTCCAAATAATATCAATATAATCTAAGTTGAATAGTCATATTTTGCTATAAAATTGTTCTTATTATATACTCTATTTCTAATTTTTTTATATTTGCATTTGATTTTATAATGGCAACCCTTGTTATGCAGTGAAGCTGCTGATTTGCTAATTTCATGTACCCTCTTTTTGGGTCTTGAGATTTAAGCAGTGCTTCCTCTAAGGGTGCTGTTTTAGAAGCACTGACACTATTCACTGAGGTGATAGGTTAGAGAGACAAGCTAGCCGAATTTGAAATCAGACAGGAGCAGCAAGGCAGAGATACAGCTTTATTAGAGAATTTCTTTCTGCCTGTGGCCACTGATCCAAGATGGCTGCAGGTCAGGGCATCATGCAACCTGCAGAATTACAAAAGCTGTTGGTGCCACCCTAAAGTCAGATGAAGCCCAAACCAAACCAAACCAGTTGTCGTGGAGTTGATTCTGACCCGTGACAACACCATGTGCATCAGAGAACTGTACTCCATAGAATTTTCATGGCTCTGACCTTTCAGAAGCAGATTACCAGGCCTTTCTTCCGAGGTGCCTCTGGGTGCATTTGAACTTCCAACCTTTTGGTTAGTGACCATTTGGCTTAACCATTTGTGCCACCCAGGGACTTCTAGATGAAGCCCCGTGACAGGTAAGCTGCAGCCAGAGAAATGAGGGAAACTTGATTTCTCAGACACCTTTCCAGTACTCCCTGCCTTTTACCCTCTAAATCAGGTAATAATCACCACCCCAGCTACTTGTAAAATGTAACCAAATGGGAAGCAGTGTGAGACATGAGTGAGATGGCTGATGCTCTCACACCTCACCACACCAGTTTATTCTTACATGTTGCAGTGAGGCAGAGGCAAGGGGGGCCCCCTTGACCAATGGGCACAACCCTCAGGCCTGTTGCTAAGGGGGAGAAACCACAAAGTAGGGATCCTAATCCAAAGATCATGACTTGAAAAAAATCTTAGTGTTTGTTACTAGCTAATATACTCGTTGCTGACGAGTCAATTTTGACTCATAGTAACGCTATAGGACAAAGTAGAACTGCTCCATAGAGTTTCCCAGGCTACAAATCTTTACGGAAGCAGACTGCCACATCTTTCTCCTGCGGAGTGGCTGTTGGGTTCCAACTGCTAACCTTTCCGTTGGCAGGCCAGCACTTAACAACTGTGCCACCAGGGCTCCTTCCTAGCTAATATAGAACTTAAAAAAAAATAAACAATTTTTTAAATTTTGTAATGTTTTGACAGAGAAAACCCAAGTCAAGCAACCAGAGGTTTCTTAATATATTTTATTTTCTAATTTTCACATTTTCTATACTTAACCCCATTGCTATCGAGTTGATTCCGACTCACAGCAACCCTATAGGACAGAGTAGAACTTCCCCATAGGGTTTCTAAGGAGTGGCTGGTGGATTCGATCTGTTGACTTTTGGTAGGCAGCTGTAGTTCTTAACCACTGAGCCACCAGGGCTCCTCCTTTCTATACTTAGAATCAGTAAAAAAAAAAAAAGAATAGTATTTTTTTACTCTTTTTATATTAGATGACTGATTTTCTTTTTCATTTCCCACCTCTCACTCCTACTTCCAAATAATGCCAATTTAATCTGGGTTAAAAGTCATATTCTTGCTATAAAATTGTTTTTACAAAATTTTACATTCTAAATTTTTTATATTTGATCTTGTTTTATAGTGGTATTTACAATTAATTAGTAAATCTGTGTTAAACTAGTTTTGGTACTCACTACATAGATATTTTTCTTTACGTTCTTTAACTATTTTTTTGTTATTGAGATATGACTCACACAGAGTAAAGTCCACAAATATGAAGTGTTCAGCTCAAAGAAATTGTACTGATGTAAGCATCTGTGGTACCACCATCCCGATTCAGACTCAGGACATTTACAGAAAACCACTGGGCTCCCTCTTCCCCCCTCCCAAGCAATACCACCCCCTCAAGGTAACCACTATTTTGATCTCTATCATGAGAGATTAGTTTATCTATTTTTGTAACTCATATAAATGCAATCATACAATATGTACTCTGTTTTGTCTGGTTTCTTCTACTTAACATTATGTCTGAAAGATTCTTCCATGTAGTACACAGTTTTAATTTGTTCTTTCCATTGCTGGGCTGTATCCTATTGCATGGTTATAGTACAATTTATTTATCCATTCAACTATTGATGAATGTTTAGGTTGCTTACAGTTTTTCACTACTATGAACATTTTTGTAAATGTCCTTTGATAGAAATAAGCACTCATTTCTTTTGGGTATATTTTCAATAGTGAATCATAGAATATGTGTGATAAGCTTTACTGCTGATGTTGAGTGCTGTCAAGTCGATTCCAACTCACGGCGACCCCATATGTTACAGAGTAGAATTGCACCATAGGTTTTCTTGGCTGTAATTTAAACGAAAACAGATTGCTAGGCCTGTCTTCTGCAGTACCCTGGGTGAGTTCAAACCGTTCACATTTAGGTTAACTGTTCAGTGGAAACCATTTGTACCACCTAGGGGACTTTTTAGCTTTGCTAGATACAGCCAAACAGTTTTTCAGTCATTGAACCAATTTACTCACCAGCAACATATTAGAGTTCCATTTGCTTCACATTCTCACCAACAGTTAGTATTATTAGTCCTTTTAATTGTAGCTACTTTATGGAGGTGTAATGGTATCTTGCAGGGACATTTGGTTGCTCAGTGGTAGAAGTCTCAACCTCCATGTGGGGGACCTGGTTTCAATTCCCAGCCAATGTGCCTCATGCACAGCCACCACCTGTCTGTCAGTGAAGGCTTGTGTGTTTCTATGATGCTAAACAGGTTTCAGAGGAGCTTTCAGTTAAGATGAACTAGGAAGAAAAGCCTGGCAATCTACCTCCAAAATTCAGCTAATAAAAATTCTATGGATCACAACAGTCAGATCTACAACCAATCATGGGCAAAGCACAGGAGCAGTAGTTGTGCATGGGGTCCCAATGAGTTGGGGGCTAACTCGATGACAGCTACAACAGCGGTATCTCATTATGGTTTAATTTGCATTTATCAGTAAGTAATGGTGCAGAGTGCTTTCCATATGCTTATTAGCCATTTGGATATCTTTTTCTGGAGAAGTGCCTGTTTGAGGCTTTTGCCTTGAGGGGAGAAGTTCATCCAAACTAAAGGAACAGAATGTGCCAAGTTATTGAGGTGACAAATACGATTTTTTCTATATTTATTTTGCATGGGTTTCATTGTCCTTCTTAGTGCTTTGGTTTACATATTTTTTAATCAAATTTGGACATTTTTTTGACATTACTACTTCAAATATTTTTTCTGCTCCAACTCTTTCTACTTTCTGGTACAATTACAGGTGTACATTACGGGTATATATATGAGAAAAGTTCTAAAACACCCTGCCGTTAAGTCAATTTCAACTCACGGTGATCCCATATGTGTCAGAGTAGAACTGGGCAATATAGGGTTTTCAATGGCTGTAATCTTTACAAAAATAGATCACTAGGTCTTTCTTCTGTGGTGCTGCTAGGTGGATTCAAACTGCCAACATTTTGATTAGGAGTCCAGCATAAACCATTTATACCACCCAGCAACCTTGAGAAAAGCTCAGGAAATGGCAAATAGTCTATCGTGGCTAAAGGATTGGCTTTATGAGGGCATGTGGCCAGAGATAAGGACAGACATATAAGTTTGGGCCATGTTTCTCACTCCCATTTCCTTCTTCTATTCAACCAATTTATTCAATACTATTTATTATGTATTTTCTATGCCTAAGGCACTATGTTAGGATATTTAGGGAATGCAAAAAATATAAGGCAAGCACGTGGCTCTTCCAAAAAAACAAATCAGAACCAAACCCGTTGCCATCGAGTCAATACCAGCTCATAGAGATGCTATAGAACAGAGTAGAACTGCCCCATAGGGTTTCCAAGGAGGGCTGGTGGGTTCAAACCATGGACCTTTTGGTTAGCAGCCTGAGCTCTTAACCGTTGTACCACCAGAAGATTATAATCTAGATGGGGTGATTTGGGATATGACATGGAGCAAATAAATGATCCTGTACAAGAAATTCTATCTGCTATGGAACTAAGGAGCCCTGGGGGTGCAGTGGTTAAGAGCTCCACTGCTAACCAAAAGGTTGGCAGTTCAAATCTACCAGCTACTCCTTGAAACCCTATGGGGAGGTTCTATTCTGTCCTATAACGTGACTATGAGCTGGAATCGACTCGACGGCTATGGATTTGGTTTGGTTTTTTTACAAGACTAAAATCTTCTGCAAAATGAACCTGATTCCTCATCAGTCTCATGAGGACAGATAGGAACAAAGGCAAGTAAACACACTTAAATAATTGGAATGAGAGAAACAGAAATGTTATTAGGATTAAAAAAAAATACAGAGGCCCTGTGTATCTCTCCTACTCTGTTCATTCCTTTGCTTCCTCTGAATAAAACAGCTACTAGTAGAAACTAGTGAAATTTTTAAAGTGTTATAACATCCTGATAGAGAAAATTGTTTACTTAAACCATAAAAACACATCTTTTGCTGGACCACAGTGAAAATGAAGCAGTAACAATAAAATTTAAACTCCAGACCCCATTCTCTGAAAAGTTTACACAGACCTTTTCCTTATGACATTATTGTGTTGAGGTCTGTGTAATTAGAGAGACCCAAGGCATAAGCAATTCAAGTGTGACGTCTGTATTTTAGGGAAGAGAGGCCAGGGAAAAACTTTCAGCAGAATTCACCAATTGCTTCTTCGAAAAAAAGTAAACTTGGCACAAACAATAAATCTTGGCATTAAACAGATGTTGTCCTTACTACAGTAAGTGGTTTCAATGATTCTGCCTCCAGTTGCAAGGCAAACAAGAACTCACTGAAACTGTTAGAGCACTCACAAGATCATATGAGTCAACTCCTTGCCTGCTTCAGCACTGTACCTACTCACCATGGTAGATGGCCGGTCAATTCCCATTTAAATGTCTCTTGGATAAATATCTAAATTCTCCCCCAGTAGACTTCTCCAATCCATTCTTGTTTCAGTCTTACACTTTCTGAAACAATAGGATATTCCTACTTGTTCTTTCCTCTACATGTGGCAAATATTTGTTCTTTATAATACAATCTTCTTCACAGTAACAGATGGTACTGTATCTCAAAAAGCATATTTCTGAGAAAGCTGGGTCCTACAATTAAAAAAAGTTAGTATTCATTCAGTATTCAAGCAAATCTCAAAGTTTAGTCGACTTCTCTTATCCATTTCTCTCATATTCAATCAGGCAAGAAGATTGTCCCCACATCCTCTGCAGAGCTCCTGTTTCCATTCTCCTTCTCTTTCCATTCTCATTTTCCTAGTCTGAAATGACTTTATACCTGATATCTGGGTGGATGCTACATCCTCGTGGTTGGTCTTCCTGTCTCCAACCTTGCCCTCAACCCATCCGGCATATATATGCCACCCTATCACTTGCCATGGAGTCGACTCTGACTTATGGAGACCCCATGTGTGTCAGAGTAGAACTGTGTTCCACCGGGTTTTCAGTGGTTGATTTTTCAGAAGTAGATTGCCAGGTCTTTCTTCTAAGACACCTCTGGGTGGACTTTAACCTTCAACTTTTCAATCAGCAGCAAAGTGTACAGTCTCTGGGGGGTGTAAGCAATTAAGATGCTCAGCTGCTAACCAAGAAATTGGAGATCCAAGTCCATCAGGAGACACCTCAGAAGAAAGGACTGGTGATCTAAAACCAAAAAATCAGTCATTGAAAACCCTATGGAGCACAGTTCTACTCTGACACATGTGGGGTCACCATGAATCAGAATCAACTGTACAGCAACTAGGTTGTTGTTGTTGGATTTATATGCCACTTTAATCTTCTGAAAATCCTGTTTTTCCTCAGTACACCTTTAGATGAAAAGACAAACATAAGATGAAGACATAAGAGAATATCTTATGATTAAAATCTTTTAAGATTTTAAAACGGGAACCAAAAAGACAAAAACGATAAATGCAGCTACTTTAAAATTGAGAACGTCAGTTCATCAAATGAAGCATTAAGAGAATAGAAAGGCAAGCCACAGAGGGGAGAAGATATTTGCAATACATATAACTGACAAATGAATCATAATCAAAATATATAAAGAATTCCTCAAATCAATAAAGAAATATTTTAATGGAAAATGGACAAATATCTTGAACAGTCACTTCATGAAAGAGGATCTCCAAATGAGCAATGAATCTGTAAACATGTACTCAACTTCATTATTCATCAAAACAAATAAACATTAAAACCACTATTACACATGCACCAAAAATATTAAAATGAAAAAGACAGATAATACCAAGTGATAGTACAGACACAGAGCAACTGGAATTCTGAAACCCACTGATGGGAGTGTAAATTAATACAATCATTTGGGAAAATTGTTTGATAGTATCAGCTAAAGTTGCACATACACTTATCTTTCCATAAAACCTATTGAGTCAATTCCATTGTATAGTGACCCTATAGGATAGAGTAGAGCTGCCCCACGGGGTTTCCAAAGCTATAATCTTTACAGAAGCATACTGACACATCCTTCTTCTGCAGAGCAGCTGGTAGGTTCAAACCAGTAACATTTTGGTTAGCAGCCACACACTTATCCACTGCACCACCAGGGCTCCGAGGTACGCACTTGTATTGGTTTCCTAGAGCTGCCATAACAAAGCACCTCAAAGTGAGTTGCTTAAAACTACAGAAATTTATTTGCTCACAGTTCCACAGTTCTGGAGACTAGAAATCCAAATTCAGTGTGTCGGCAAGGCCAAACTCTCTCTGAAGACTTCAGGGGAATCAGGGCTTCAGATCGGTTCTTCCCAGTTCAGTTATGACAAGGAAGCAAAACCAGAACAGATCCAAATTTTTACAATTTGGGTAAACTGGAAAGATAACTGGAATGGGAAAAATTACTGATCAAATCCCTGCTAGAAACCTTATCGCCTTCCTAGAAAACAAGGGCAACGTATGTGTTGCATAGCAACCAAATCTCTTGCCCATCAGATTTTCAGCAGAGTTGGAAACAGCAGTGCTCCACTCAAAGGTAGTGGCCAACTATGCTGCTTTGAATGTGTGTTGCTCTTCACAGTCCAGTCAGTAACCCAATCTCATGCACCAGGTGCCTGGAAGGGCTCACTACACCTCTTCCAAGTCTCCCATTCCAGGGCTTTGACCCATAATTTTTCCTGTTCTGGTTATCATTCCAGTTCACCCAAATTGTAAAAATTTGAGTCTGTTTGGGTTTTACTTTGTCAGCCATGATCGAATCCCTGAGGGGAATATCCTTTCTTATTTTTCCATGTTTCTGTTAGCCCCAGGCACTTCTTGGCTTGTGGAAGCTTAATTCCCATTTCTGCTTCTGTCTAAACATGGCCATTTCCCTCTGTGTCTCTCTATCACTATGTCTCTTCTCCTCTTTTCTAAGGACACCAGTAATATTAGATTAGAGCTAACCCTACTCCAGTATGATCTCATGTTGACCACTAATTTCATCTGCAAAGATGTTATTTCCAAATAAAGTCACATTCACAGCTACTGGGCATTAAAACTTGAACATATCTTTTTTGGGAGACACAAACCAACCCATAACAACACCCAACATAAACGTATACATATTCAGTAAAAGACATACAAAAATGTTCATTTCTCATTATTTGCAATAGCCAAAACCTGGAAACAGCCTAAATGTTCACCAAGAGTAGAATGGATAAATACATAGTGGTATATTCATACTACCAGTACCAGCTGTCATCGAGTCAATTCCAACTCATGGCAACCCCATATGTGTCAGAGTAGATCTGTGCTCCCTAGGGTTTTCTATGTTTATAGGGTTTCTGTGTTTCACACGAGAACATGCCCTCCTTTGTGTCCTTACTCACGTAGTTTCCCCTTAGTGAAACGTCCTTCATTCTCCATGCGCCTGGTCTGGTAAATCATATCTCTTTTACATAGGGTGACTAATGCCCCAATTTGCTCAGGACAGTCCTGGTTTAAGCCTATTGCCCTATAATAACTATTAAAAGTACCTAGCATGCAGTTCTACTCTGTCAAATAGGGTCTCTATGAGTCAGAATTGACTCGATGGTAGTGGGTGGTTTTTAAGAATCATTCTGGATATTTCCCCTTTTACAGTTGTCTTTCCCATACTTAATTCAAGGACAAATTTTTAGTGACTCAATTTTATCAAATTTTCCCAAACCATTCAACTTATTTTTCATAGAAACAATAATTTATGTAATACATAATTAAATTATATCATTACAATAACAAGTAAAACTGGAAGAAACAGGTTTGGGAACAAATACTCTTGAGTATTCAACTGAGCCGGTATACAGGCTGCACCAGGAGATGTGCATACATGTCAGTCAGTATGTTTTACAGAGAAGATGGAGAGCCTTAGTTAATCTGTCTAGTCAGTGGGAGTTGGATAAGAGACTTTCTACTATATATTCATTTGTTTTAAAAAAAAAAAAAAAAAACCTACCAAACACATCAGGTATAAAAGTAAAGATACTGAACCACAAGGGAGAAAAAGAAAATTTTGCTGGTTCTGTCTTTAGTGAAAATCTTCACGTCCAAACCAAGTGTAGGTTTAGTAAAGAAGTTGAAACGGCTTCCAGTTAAACTACATAGCTCTCTTATGGCATCTAAAAGCCAGCATTTATCTTCAGAGGCATTTTTCTTCCTCATGTGGCCAGATTCTTGGTCTGAAACCAACAAGGAAAATGCACCACAAGGACATGGCTCATCCTGGTGGCCACCCAGAGGTGCCCTGCTGCCTGCCACTCTCGGCGAGTTCAATGTTGGCACAACCACAGAGATCTGCCACCTGAATGTTGGCCAGTCACTTGATGGGGATGTAAGGGAAGAGGAAGGAAACCTTATGGGAATAGAAAGTCATAAAGTATGTTGGAGCCAAAGATGACATCAGGCTTCTGGGAGGCAAAAAGGTGAAGGGAATGTATTACACAAAAGGGCATTCTTAATGTGTACCTTTTTGAGAAGATCTGTCCATCCTGATGTTAAATTCCTTGGCATGAACTAAATATGAAATTGCCTCTTAGTGTTAGGCACTTGGGGGGAAAATCACAGAACTGGAATTTTTGCCATCTAGCTGGCCAATTACCCACCAGAGGAGAGAGAATCAACCTGTTTCTGGTAATACCCAATGTGTTCTAGTCAAGCCCACCAAAAACAACTTGACCCAGGACATCTGGTAAGACAGGAATTAGATTAAAGTGCTTTTCCATCCTGGATGCCTTTCAATAATGTTATGGGATTAAAAGTCTTACATAGAAAGTGATTCAATTACCTATTACAACTATTACTGTTTTTCTAAAGCAACACTGACTAAAGGCATTCATAAGCCCTAGATCGAAGCCACATCACTTTACTCTGGTTGGAATTAGAATTCTTTTTATACAATTATTTTATGATGGTAAAACCCTTCATAATTGCTTTTTAGCTGTTCCTGAAAGTCTCAGAACCTGGCTAATCTACTTTCCCATCAAGATTGGAGGCAAACGGGGAAGCAGCAGAGGCAGTCATGGAGTCAGAAGAGGATGGAAGATATGTAGGAGATCCCTTTCCTCAGAACCTGTTTCTGTCAGAATCCATAAACCTCTACCTCCCCCCACGCACACCCATTCCCCCCACCCCACACACACAGAGTCCCAGTCAGTACATGCTCAGCTGCCACTCTGCCAGGACCTTCCGACCTGCTAAGTACTCATGCTGTCCTTTGGGAAGTGGTCATCACTGTCCCTCCATCTCACCTCATGAAGCGTTCCTCTTCTGTGTCTCATGGCCTTGGGGGTGAGGGACTGTGAATTCCAAACTTATTTAATATTCAGTGGTTTTCAAACTTTAAAGGAAAATACAGCTAAGATTTTTTTTCTCCCAAATAAAATATAAAAAGTAAAGGGAATCTTCACTGGTTGAAGCAAGAGAGAGGCACAAAGTTCTCACCACTTCACATTTCCCTGTGGCTCCCTCTCCCGGAAGCCTCTAAGGGCACTATATGAAAGCCTGGCTTCTTAGAACACAGTATGAAAACAAATGACAATGAACTAGGTCTGACAGATGTGAGAATGGGGGGCGGATGGGCACAATAGGGCCTCCTTCCTACCTCACAATAGTCTCTGGCGGTGTAAGCAGTAACATGCTTGACTACTAACCAAAAGTTGGAGGTTCAAGTCCACCCAGAGGCACCTTAGAAGAAAGGCTTGATGATCTACTTCCAAAAAATCTACCATTAAAAACCCTATGGAACACAATTCTACTCTGACACACATGCAGTTGTCATGAGTTGGAGTCGACTCAGCAGCAACATAGTTTCCTAGCTCCGAAAGAAAACCCATTGCCCTCATGTAGATTCCAACTCATAGTGACCCTAGAGGACAGAGTAGAACTGCCCCATAGGTTTTCCAAGGAACACCTGGGGGATTCAAACTGCTGATCTTTTGGTTAGTAGCTGTAGCTGTTAACCAGTATGCCACCAGGGTTTTCCCTAGCTCCCAGAGCACAAGCATTTCCTTAAACGGTTCTCTGGAGAGAATTCAGGTCAACAGCTAAGCAACAATTTGAAAATATACAAAAATCTTATCATCCCTCCCCTCTAGAAACAACATCTATGTTCAAGGTACTGTTCTTGATGTCAGTGGAGAGGGAGAACCAAATTCTAGAACCTTCTAAATTACAAATGTTTATGATCTGGGAAAAGGATGTGCTGTCCTGAGGAGCAGGAGGAAGGAAACACCTATACTAATCTGGATGGGAGCTTTCTGTTGCTGTTAGATATTCTATTTTTGTTTTTTTTTAAAAAAAAAACAGAAATCACAGCTCTCAACATGAAGCGTAAAACCTCTTCCGCCTCTTCAAAGGTAAGTGAATAATGAAACAGCTTCAGTGGGCAATGGTAGGGAAGCCCTCAGCAAAACTCAACAGTCCAGATGCTAACTCATCTTCACTAAGGGGTGGGAATTAGAGTGACAGCCTCCTCAGGAGGATCTGAAGACTGAAAGAGGAGCAGGAAGAAGAGTGAATGATTCACACAAAGAAATGAAGGGAGAAAACTCTCTGCCTAGCCAAACTCCAATGTGCCGGGAAACGGTGTGTGCAAAAGTTCTGAATGATACTATATAAACCTAAATTGTGCCTAATTCCTCTCTTCCAGGCTCATCAGAATATGTCCTTTTTAGAAATACAGGGGTGAAAATAATAAAAATGTGTTTTTTGTATGTTGTTAGTTGCCGGGGAGTCAGCTCCAACTCATGCATAACAGAACAAAGTGTTTCCCAGTCCTGTGCCATCTTCATGATCATTGGCATGTTTGAGTCCATTGTTGCAGCCATTGTGTAGTGCTTCCAACCTAGGGGGTTCATCTCCCAGCAGCATAGCAGAAAGTGTTCTGTTGTGGACTATAAGGTTTTATTGGCTAATTTTTTAAAGTAGATTGCCAGGCCTTTCTTCCTAGTCTGTCTTCATCTGGAAGCTCTGCTGAAACCCATCCACCATGGGTATTCAAAACACCAGTGGCATAGCTTCCAGCATCATAGCAACATGCAAGCCACCACAGCACGACAAACGGACAGACAGGTGGTGAGTTGTTTGTGTAGTACTTCTAATTTTTATGAGAACCGTTAGCTGATTGAGTAACATGCTTGTCTGATATTTGTCCAAGTAGGAAAATTAGAAGAGTGCACGTGTCTGTGTGTGTGAAGAGGGAAGGAAGGATAGGGGGGAAGCAAAAGTCACCTTACCCCCTAGGAAGCTAGCTGAAGAACCTTTGACATCCAATTCTTAGGGGAAGTTTTGGCCTCAAATGGCGCCTTGCCATCCAGTTCCCTGCCAAGTGAGACGACCCCACAGCTAGAATAGTAGCTACAGCACACATTAGATTGAAGCTAAAGGAAACATTATCTCAGTTTTCAAAAACAAAAACCTCCTGAAGCTAATTTCTCCAGGGAGTTTGAAGTCCTACAAGTTCTAATGGTTTTATAGATTTTTCAAAAGGATAAGGAAATCCATTTCTGGCCACCAAAAGTCATAAGACCCAAGAAGAATTTTACTCCATAGTAAAATCGGGGTCCATAGCAGTTTTACTCCATAGTCCTTTACCTTTTTCTTTCTGCCTCAACCCCACCCTATTCCTTCCTCATAGGTCCTACATAAAGCAGGTGATTGAACCCCTCGTACCATGCTCTGAGGGTGGCATAAATATGGGGACTTACATGTAGAAAATATAATGACAATCATCTTTTTGTGGACTTGGGTTCATGAGGTTGCCTCTCTTTTCTTACGTACTTGGCCTGCAATTAGAGTAAGCAACTAGAAGGTCTTCAACAGTGTGTTTGTTTTGGTTTAATTGTTCAAATTATATGGTTTCTGTTGTGACTAAAGGTGAGCAGGTTATTTTCTTCTTCAGTTATCCCTTTTTTAAAACGAGTATGTTGTTGAAACAGTGGAGCAAAACCCTAACTAGTATTATTGGTTGCTATAAAAAATTAGATGAACAACGCTTTTAAGAAGGTAAAAAGGAATAGGCACACATACACCCACTCACCACACACCCCCTTCATACATTTAGAAATCTTATACCTTAATTCTTAACTACTGCAACCATTGCTTAATTTAATCCAGATTTTTCCCAGGCTTAAGTAGCAATAATAAACGGATCTCTTAATTTGATATTGGACCTCCTGAACAGTCTGTGTTTCTGGGGTTTTCAACAACTTCACCAGGTATATTCACCTTGGCAATAGCTCTTCTGTTATAGATTTGATAGCCTCTCTCTCTCTTCTTTCTTCTCTCCTCTTTTTTGTCTCTCCACCTGCAGTATTCAGTATACTAATTATCTAGGCTTCTACCTTATTACCTTGGAAGAAAAAAATTGCTTTTCTGCTCCATATAGCTGTAAGAAGAAGAGGGACCATAGACCCAGAGGGTGTATCCAGATCAATAGTATGACAAGTGTCCATCTTTTGCAATCATAAAAGGCTTGATTTCCCTTTAAAACAAACCAAATTAGTTGTCATTGAGTTGACTGCCAACTCAGGGCAACCCCGTGTGTGTCAGAGTAGGACTGTGCTCCATAGGATTTTCAATGGTTGATTTTTCAGAAGTAGATCACCAAGCCTTTCCTCCAAGGCACCTCTGAGTGGACTTGAACCTCCAACCTTTTGGTTAGCAGCCAAGCACATTAACTGTTTGCACCACTCAGGGAACCCTTATAACACAAACTCTTTTCTCCCACCTAAACTACCTAAGACTTCCAACTGCTGAGTGTGGAGGTATCTAAAAACAATGGCCTCCTTAACAACACTCTAACACAAGATTGGGAAAAACTTCCTTCTTTTGAAGGTATACTATCCATTCTGAGTTTCAAATCCCAGTTAATACAATTATTTAAAATACATTTAAGCAGAACAGAACAGACTTTTAGACAGCAATGTGAGATAATCTCACCACATGTATTTAAACATGAGGTCAAAGTCATCGGGGCAAGTGTTCCTATAGTTTCCTGGAATTGACAGATTGGAGGGCACAATAACACGGGTGTCTGTTGACAGTCTCCAGCATTACCTCATTGAAAAACATCCAACATAACATTGCCCAGCCTTGAAAGTTCAGCCTTCATTAACTCCTTCAAAGTGGTTCCCTGGAAGCTCTGCCCAAGTGGCCCGGAGTTATGTGGTTTGCATAACTTGCTGGGCATAAGTTATCCTAACTCTGCTGTTGAAGTATGATACCAACTAGGCTTTTTTTTTCCCTTTGTGTCTCAGTTTGTTTGTTTTCTTATTTGTAACTTAAAGGAGTTAAATAAAAGACCTTCAGGTCTCTTCTTGTGAGACCTAGGAGTCCAAATTTCAATCCTGACTCTGGCATGTACCACCTGAGTGGCTTGGGCAACTTACATGGATGGGCCTCTGTGGCTTAGTTTTCTCATCTGTAACATTCTCATCCCCGGGTGGTTGTGGACATTGGTTAAAACATACGTAAATGATTGGTGCAATGCTAAGATACAGATGCGTAATAAAGGGTAGCTTGTATTACATTTTGCTTGAACCATATGAAAATGCCATTTTTGCAGGTCCAAAAGGGTTGAATATCACCAACTGCATATGGTTGAACCTAATACTTCAGAGATTGAGATAAGTCTGACTCTATCCTTAAGAAGCTAACACACTTCACTTCCTAGTGGAAGCTGTTTTGTAACCTTCCCTTACCTGAATTCTTTCCCACGTCTCCAAGGTCCACAGTGTTCGAAATAGGGACCTGTCACTAAGTCTGGACAAATGGCTCCCTTGTCTCTACTTCAAAAGATTTTGCTTGGTATTCACCTAAAATAGAACAGGTGGCCAAGGTTACAGGCATTGATTCATTGCATTTCCAGGCATTGAAATAGTGCAAACTATTCTCACCAAACAGCTTAACTTTCTCTGGGAAAAAGAGAGTGTATCATAAAGAACACCACCCTGCCAGCTCCTTTAGGGTGGCAGTCAAAGGCTCTGGTGCTCCAGCCATTCACCTACCTGACAAGCTTCATCTTCCACTTCAACCTCCACACACACACTACATACCTGCACAATGAGCTTGAGCTCACCTGTACCTGCCTTCTGGCATTTCTTCAGACATCCAGGTCTTCTTAGCCTTACTCTCATTCCTTGGCCTTAAATGTCTTCCCTTTTGTTCAGTGCCTGCTTGTTGCATCCTTCAAGGTCTAGATCAAGGCTTGCCTCCCTTAAAGAGCTTTCCTCCACTACTTAATCATTAATGACCTGCTCCTGCTTCTGTACCCCAATATTATATTGGTTGGTCCTTGATTAGAGAGCTTTTTTTATGTCCTGATTTTTTTTCAGTTAAGTCAGTAAAGCCTCTCCCACTGTGGAAGATTAAAATTGGCCACAAATTCTTTGTTTCCCCCACTGAAAACCAAACCAAAGAAACCAAACCCATTGTCGTCGAGTCTATTCCAACTCACAGTGACCCCATGTGTTACAGAGTAGACTGCTCCATAGGGCTTTCTTGGCTGTAATCTTTTTGAAAGCAGATCGCCAGGACTTCCTCCCATGGCACCACTGGGTGAGTTTGAACTGTCAACCTTTAAATTAGTAGTTGAGAGCAAACCATTTGTGCCACCCGGGGACCCCACCCATTGAGAGCTGGAGGCTAATTTACCTTCACTTCTAGGTGCTCTAGCCTCTGAGGCTAGGTTATAAGAAGACTTGCAGCTTCAACCCAGGCCTCTTGGAACAGGAGCTCTGTAAGCCCTAAGATGCTGTACAATAACTCCAATTAATATGAGACCGCGATGCTGGAGAGGTCATGTGGAAAGGCCCTGAGACGACAGGAAAAGAGAGAGAGAGTCCTATCCAGCACAAAGCTGTTCCAGGTCCCAGCTATTCTAGTCATCCCAGCTGAAGCCCCCAAACATTGTGTGGAGTAGACACTAACCCTGGGTGATTCCTCCAAGCCCTGCCCAAGTTGCAGATTCATCAGCAAAATAAATGATTGTCATTGTTTTAAGCCGTCAAGTTTAAGGGTGGCTTGTAATGCAGCAAGAGATAACAAGAACACCCACATCAGATTCTTGAGACAGAGACAATACTTAACTCATCTTTAAATTCCCCATGATTGTCAAATCCAGAGTTTTTTAGGCGCTGGTGTACTCTTGTTGCCAAATGAATATCTGCCTGCCAGGAGACCGTCAGTTTATGAAGACTGGATCCAGCACTTACCCAAGATGGTGCTAGGCCAGAAGGAGCCTTCTCTAATGCTCTGTTGACTTGCATCCCTTTTGGATGGTACACTTTTGATCTTTAACTAAAATTGTGAAAGTCTCCTGTGAGGTTGTGGAGAAATAAACAAACCCACTAGAGAGAAACTCAAGGTGAATCCAATAAGGTTAAGACATCAGAATCTTTATCCCATTTCAAAAAAAAAACCAAACCCATTGCCATTGAGTCGATTCTGACTCATAGCAACTCTATAGGACAGAGTAGACCTGCCCCCATAGGGTTTCTAAGGAGCAGCTGGTAGATTCGAACTGTTGACCTTTGGTTAGCAGCCAAGCTCTTAACCACTGAACCACCAGCGCTCCATTTAGGGAGATGGACAAGGAGAGCACTCACCTTAATGGGATTTGCCTACACGAGGATGAAGCATTTGGACAGAAAAATGGACCCCTACTTTAATTTCCATGAAATACAGTCAATGATCTTTGCGTCATACATAATGTTTCTTGCCAAATCGCTCGTAGCCTGATGCACAACAAATTCCATTTTAGTTGGCTTAATAAAACACAGCTAAATGAGCAGCTGTTGATCTTGTGGGCTACAGGCAGGGAAGTGTTTCGCACATGTCACTTGGGCTGCCTAGGAGTGTGTGCACCACTCGAAGGGTTCATATGGGACGTTATGTACTTTGAATGGATATACTCTTTATGATTTTCTTTCGCTTCTTTCTTTTTTTCTTTTTAATTCACTCTAAGGAATGAAGAAGAGAGGAACTTTCAGAGGAAACGAAGCCATCATTTTTGTTAAATGATGTTTACCAAAGGAAAACATATTCTGAGGCTGTTTTCTTAGAGTGAACAGAATGGGTTCCATACATTCATATTTCCCAGGCTAAGCTCAGGATTTGCAAAAGTGAAGTCACGGAGATCCGGCAAAATGGCGCTCTAGGCAGAAGCACCACGCCGTCACTCCACAGCAAAGATCTGAAAAACTAAGCTGAACAGAGAATACAACAATCCTGAA
>NW_004444163.1:1990083-1992093 GCF_000243295.1 Trichechus manatus latirostris | reverse complement strand
CTTCTTTTGATTTCTTCCTTGCCTCTTGCCACCTCCCCCTCCTTTCACTCGAGTACCTGGCTCCGTGCGCCATCTTTGCTTCTTCCTGAGGGGCTGCAAAGCTCCCATAATTAGTGATATATGCTATCCCACTCCCTACCCTTCTTCCCCCACACTCGGTCCCCACTGCTTCCCGCGGACACAGTCTCTTGTCCAGAAACACCAGCCCACGCTAGCTGGCTCTCTGAGTGCCATTTGTTGGCTGCTGGTGTTGCTTTTTTCTGCTTCTTTTGATTTCTTCCTTGCCTATCGCCACCTCCCCCTCCTTTCGCTCGAGTACCTGGCTCCATGTGCCATCTTTGCTTCTTCCTGAGGGGCTGCAGAGCTCCATTCGAGTGTGGAGCTGCTTCCCGGTCTGGGCTGCCACGCTGGTAGGATCCCAGGGCTTTTGTTCATTTGTTTGTTTTGAATTGTTTCTTTGTTTTCTTTTCCTTTTCTTGAGTTGGGAGCCCTTTCAGGCCAAGTGGAGATGGGTGGCAAGGATACCCCCCTCGGCTTGCACAGACATGCAGAGGGATCCCTGAGGACATTTCTTTATTCGTTGGTTTTTCTTTTTCTGTTTTTTGGGGGCCTTTCTTGTTCTTTTTTTTTTTTAATTTGTTTTGTTTTCTTTTCCCTCTTTTTCCCTTTTTGTCTTTCTTCATTGCTCAGTTTCTTGTCTCTCTATATCTTCCTTCTCTTTCTGTTCCCTGAATACCTGGTGTCGTATACCTCTACGCCTTCTAGCTAGGCTGTACTGCAACACCTGAGAGCGACTTCCCCAGACCTCATAGCTGCACTGGTGGGATCCCTGGGCTCTTTGCAGGTCTTTAACCTTTCCAATTTTTATTTACTCATTTGTTTCTTTTCTTCCTCTTCCCCTTTCTGTTTCTGTACATTTCATAGTCTCTCATCTCTCCACTCCAACAGCAAGCTCCCCTAGCATTCTTTTTTGTTTGTTTGTATGTTTTTGGCTCCTGCTCCTCTCTCCTCCCTCCCATATCCATCTTAACTCCACACATAACAATCTCCCCACTGCATTCTGCCTACCTGCACCGTGCGCTTTACATCACACCACCAAGCAGCACAGGCACAGCCTACTGGAACCTGCCCTGCACTGATTACTGACCCGCTCTGGTGGCTGCAGTAAGAGCCATAAACAACGTGTCCCAGTAACTCCTCTTCAGCTAGACCTGCCCTGCCGTACCATATCTGAGCGACTGACCCTACCAATTGGAGAAGGAGACAAAAAGTATTGTGCCCACAGATGAGCAAACAACAAAAAACACACAGTCTGCCTGCTCATAGTCAAATTTAAAAAAAAAAGGGGGACAAAACAAACAAACCTACAGTCAATAAATGAGAAAAATAACTACTGAATGCCCCGAAGACAGCAGACAATATCGAAACATTTACAAAAACAGGACAGGATGGTTCCAGTAGGCATCCAAAATAAAACACCAGATGACTCTCCTGTGGAAGAAAATGCACTAGAACTACCTGATAGGGAATTCAAATCTGTAATACTCAGAATTCTCCAAGAACTGAGGCAAAAAGCTGACAAACATGAGGAAAAAAATAGACAAATTCATGGAAATACAGACAAAAAATGGGAAGAATTCAGGAAAATAATGCAGGAACAAAATGCGAAAATAAACTCACAACTAGAAATTATACAAAGACAAGAATTAGAAATCCAAAAGATAAATAAAAAGATTTCAGAAATGGACGGTGTCATAGAACGGCTGAGAAGCAGATATGAAACCGTGGAAGACAGGATCAGTGGAATTGAAGACAAACACTTGGATACAACTCAGTTTCAGGAAAACTCAGAAAAAAGAACAAAGAAAAATGAACAGACCCTGAGAGTTATGTGGGACACAATTAAAAGCAAAAATTTTCGAGTGATTGGAATTCCAGAACAGGGGGAGAAAACAGAAAACACAGAGAGGATCATTGAAGAACTGCTGACAGCAAACTTCCCCAATATCA
>NW_004444163.1:1972644-1984949 GCF_000243295.1 Trichechus manatus latirostris | reverse complement strand
ATTGTCATAGGGCAACATTTGTAGTAACTGTTAAATGAGAAACTATTTTGTTCTGTAAGCCTTCATCTTAAGTGAGAATAATAGCACAATGGAAGAGCGTAGTCAATGTCACTGAACTGTGCATGTAGAAATTTTTGAAATGGTGTATCTTTGACTATGTGTATTTTCACCATAAAAAAAGGTTGAGAAGTTAGAAGGTTGATATGTTGTGGGGTTGTTAACCAATGTCATAAAACAAGATGTGTACTACTGTTTCATGAGAAACTATTTGTTCTGTAAGCCTTCACCTGAAGTGCAATGAAAAATTTTTTAAAAAAGTGAAGTCACACGAACTTTCAGACTCCCCGATATACACAATGGCGTGTGGACAAACCAGTCTTAAAAAGCTAGAAGGAAAAAGTGAAACACAAACTCTTCTCCCTTTCCTTTCAGAATCCTTTTAAATGATGTTTTCAGTCAGACAATAATTGATAAAAAAATAATAATAAAAACCAAAACCAAACCTATTGCCATTGAGTCGATTCTGACTCATAGCAACCCTATAGGACAGAGTAGAACTATCCCATAGGGTTTCCAAGTAGCAGCTGGTGGATACAAACTGCCCTGGTGGTGCAGTGGTTAAAGTGCTAGGCTGCCAACTGAAAGGTCAGTGGTTCAAATCCACCAGTCGTGCTCTGCGGCAGCCTTGGAAACCCTATGGGGCAGTTCTGCTTTGTCCTATAGGGTTCCTATGAGTAGGCATCGACTTGATGGCAATGAGTTTGTTTTTTTTTTTTTTGGCAGGTTAAACAGTTTCTAGCTAGATTTTCTAAAGTGTTTAAGCTAGGCAGGAACTTGAAGATCTTTTTTTTTTTCTAATCAGAACTTTGTTTAAAGAGACTCAGAAGAGGAGAAGAGGAAGCCCCATATGTAAAATAGATGAAATTCAGAGCTGCTTTTGTTGGAAGGAAGTGAGGATGGGGGGTGGGCTAGGACTTTGCAGTCACCCTTCAAACACCTTAGCAGAACCTGTAGCAGAATATTAAAACCAAGGATCTAGGGCCAGCCTGTCATTTTACTAATTAGAACACTAAGGTCCAAAGAAGTTTCATATGGGCACGAACTTGCACAAGTCAATGGCAGAACCAATACTAGAACCAAGGACTCTTTACTCCCAGGCTAGCTTCCACGAGCTCACTCCTAATAAATTCTGAAACCGCTACTTAGCCTACTGACACTGGGCAGGCTTAATACAACCCACTCTTCACTTATCAACATGGTTAGGTTCCAAAGACCAGGTTGTTATGTGAAAATGGAGGATGACTACATCAGATCACAAAATGGAGGATGATTATATCATTACATACCTGCCCAATTATATCATAATATAACTGTCAAACTACTGAGAATCCTGGCCCAGCCAGGATTGACACATAACCTTAATCACACAGCCAGCATGACTCTAGCCTCACACCTTGGCATTCTTTACTGTTAAGACATATATCGCTAATGTGCAAAATAGTCAGATAGTAAATTTTTTACTATTGTCATAAATGGTAAATGTCAGGTAATGAGAGAGTCAATAAGTGAGGAGGAGATGTAGTGATAATTGTAAATAACCATGACTGCATTGCATCAAGTACAGAGCAGGGGCAGCTGGCTGCCATGATCCTGAGCCAGGCCCCTATATGCACAGCTAACTGCCTTCAGTAAGTCTAGACTTACCTAATGCACAAGCCCAGGCATCATCATCCAATCAGCTTCACAGCTCTCTTAATTTGAGGTAGAGACATTGGTGTCTTTCGACTAAAAAGGCCCACTTCATCCTCGCCTCCCAAACCTCATATCCCAAAGTTTAGACTCTGTATTGGATTAGGTCTCCTGCATAGTAATAAGACTTCCACTTGGAGCTCAATGTTTCACCTTTTAGTATCTTATTTCTCTTTAACACTATCTGGTATAGTACCCCCCGTATTCATATGATCATGAATCTACAGGCTGGCAGAACTGAAGCTAGCTCTGATAAGATACTCAGTGGATTCAGGCAGAGTAGATCCCTGTGGTCAAAATACATGCCTTCCCAACTCTCACCAGCCTCCCAATTTTCTTACAAAACAACAACAACCAAAACAAAAAAAATAGTGAATTATTTAGAAAATTACTAAAACTTCTTAGTCTTGCATCATAATAGGTGTTGGGAAATGAAGACTCAGAGTTCTGGAATTAGAGATCAAGGAGATTAAAACAAAAATAAAGCAGATATGGATCCACACCATCAAAACCTCATCTTCCTCATTCTCCATGGGTCTGATTAACATTTTTCTGCTGCCAGTTGGCCAGAACATTAAGCCTTGCCAGTCCAAACATTTGAGTAATCCGGAGTTTTTGGCTAAATTTCTCAGAGTGAGCCAACATCCACCCACCATACCCCAGACATGATTTCAGAAAATATTTCTCCATTCCCAATCTTTGAAACGGCACTGATGCTGATTATAGTAACTTTCACTCACTGTCTAAATATCTGGGTAGTATTACAGATGATTTATCAAATCAGCCACTTATTTAGCAATTTAAGGGTTGAGACTGTAATGTGGAAGGAAATGTAAAGGACAACATATTTGGGTGGAAATAATTTTTATGACTAGGAAATAAGAATCTTGTAGCCACAAAGAAGCTGAGCATAAGTTTGACTGAACAGAATGAGGGCCATGGTCTTTACCTTACAATGTCACTATTCAGTGTAACAACAGGATTAAGCAGGTGGGCTCTGAAATTGGACCATTTGAATTCAAATTCTGGCTCCACTCCTTACTTCTTATGTGACCTTAGACAAATTAAACCTCACCGTACTTCATAGAGTGGAGATGAGGATTAAAATGAGTTAATAGCAGTGTCTGGGTCAGAAATAACTGGCTCAAAATAACTATTAGCTATTAGCCATTTTACTCATAGGCTTGTTATATTACAAGGTAGTTACAAGGATTAAATGACATTATTGTGTAAATCATAGTACATGACACGAAAAGTTGCTCTTTTTCTTGTTATTGTTATTATTAGATAATCATAGAAATTTAGAACTGAAAGCGATTTTAAAGATCAAACAAATGTAAACTCTCATTTTAAATATAAAGAAACTAGCCCACAGAGAGGATCACTGGTGGCACAATGGTTCAGCTCACGACTACTAACCGAAAGGTGGGCGATTCAAACCCACCAGTGGCTCTGTGTAAAGATTACAGGCTTGGGAACCCTATGGGGCAGTTCTGCTGTGTCCTATGAGTTGGAATCAACAGCACACAACAACAACAATGACAAAGCCCAGAGAAGTGAAACAAATTGCTTGTGGTCATTTAACATCATGGAACAAGGTTTTCATTCACTCATTAATTCATTTATATGTTAAAAAGAATATTACTGAGCACCATCCATGTGTCAGCCCAATTCCAGGTATTGGATATGGTGGGGAACAAAATATACCAAGTTTGTGAGATTTGAATCTTGGTCTTAATCCAGTGTAGTTTCCACTGTTGTGCTTGTAGTATAGAGTTGAACTAGACCAAGAACCTACTTGATATCAACCTAACAATATGCCTTTAACTAGCTTTAACTTCTTGGATAAATAATTTTATCCTCAAGGGTAAAATGAGATGGTTGTCTAAGATCCCTCCTGGTTATGCCTTGGTCTCTTATTCGCTTATCTAACTCTTATTCCAGTAGAGCACACACTGGGCTCACCAAAGTTCTCCATCTCCAAGAGAGAAAAAATTAACCCCTACTGATAATCTACCAGGTAGTTTCTGTAATTAGACAACTTCAGATGGTAAGAAAACACAATAATCCCTCTCATTTCCGAAGCAAATACCACAATTTCCTCTCTCTCAGACGCTTCACTAATTGTACACGTCTTGACTCATTCAGTGATGGTGATCCAAGGAAAGGTCTTGTAGTTTTCAAGGGAAATAGTAAATACTTACAAAGCACCGTAACTTTTCAGACACTCCTGTTTTAAAACTACCTGGCACTTCACCTGACAAAAAGACAAATATACTTTCGGATAAATCTGGAATCCTAAATAAATAATGTATGTGTTAAATATTTAGCTTTTTATGGAACATCAAGATAAAACTTTTAAGAGGTCTCTTTACTTTTGATACTTCAGTTTTAAATTTAAACCAGAGCAGAACAATTTCACTATAATGTTGAAGCTTCTGCGGTAAATGGAATGCATTGTTCTAGTTAGGTATGATTATCATCTGTAATGGGCAGCTTTCAAAGATGTCCTCTATAATCCCCACCTGGATTCATGCCCTGTGTAATCCCTACCCCTTGAGTATGGGTCTACCAGGTAACTTGCTTCTAATGAACAGAATACAGCAAAAGTGATGGAATGTCAATTTTATAATTAGGCTACAAAAGACTATGACTTCTGTCTTGCTAAAACCACTCAAGTCAACTCTGCCGTCGAGTCAACTCTGACTCGTGGTGACCCCATGTGTATCAAAGCATAACTGTGCTCCATAGGGTTTTCCGGGGCTGATTTTTTGGAAGTAGATTACCAGGACTTTCTTCCGAGGTACCTCCAGGTGGACTCGAACATTCAACCTTTTGGTTAGCAGCTAGGCTGTTAACCTTCTGCTTGTGAAACTCTCTATTGTATTCTCATCCTTTGATGAAGCAAGCTGTCATGTTGGCAAGACACACATAGCAAGAAACTGAGGTTGGCCTCTAGACAACAGCCATGAGGAACTGAGGCCATCAGTCCAACAGCCCACAAGGAACTGTATCCTGTCAAGAGTCACAGGAGCTTCAAATTGGAGCTTCCTCAGTTGAGCCTTAAGATGAGTACAGCCCAGTCAACACCTTGATAGCAGCCTATGAGAGACCCTGAAGTAGAGAACCCAGTCAAGCTGTGTCTAGACTGATGACCCACAGAAGCTGTAGGAATAAATATGTGCTGTTTTAAGCCATTAAGTTTTGGGGCAATTTGTTATGCAGCAATAGACACCAAACACATCATCCCAGACAATACACACACACATACACAAAACACACAAACACACACAGCACACCCTTAAAAGTTAAAAACTCAGTCCTAGTCATCTACAGATACTGAGAGTCTTCATATATAAGCTCAGCACTGACTATTTCTTGAGCCAAATCAGATCAAGGCAATAAGTAAACTATATTGGTAGTTTTATATCCTTTTCTCCCAATGGAGTTAGTCTAAAACTGATTTTTCTGTAAGCCCAGCCTCTCATATTTGGGGTAAGACTCACACATTACCACTTCCTTGTGGCTTTTCACACATTCCCTAATGTGTTCGTGTAATTCCAAAGAATTATTTGAATAATCCTTTTCTGTGTATATATCATATACAGATAACTTTGCTTGTTGAAAGTGAAGAGGACTTGAAGAACTTACTGATGAATATCAAAGACAATACGTTAACATAAAGAAAACAAAAATCCTCACAACTGGACCAATAAGCAACATCATGATAAACGGAGAAAAGTTTGAAGTTGTCAAGGATTTCATTTTATTTGGATCCAAAATCAACACCCATAGAAGCAGCAGTCAAGAAATCAAATGATGCATTGGATTGGACAAATCTCCTGTAAAAAAAAAATCTCTTTAAATTGGAAAAAAAAAGATGTTATAGATGTTACTTTGAGGACTAAGGTGTGCCTGACCCAAGCCATGGTATTTTCAATTGCCTCATATGAATGTGAAAGCTGGACAACGTATAAGGAAGATCGAAGAAGAATTGATGCATTTGAATTATGGTATTAGAGAAGAATATTGAATATATAACGGACTGCCAGGAGAAAGAACAAATCTGCCCTAGAAGAAATACAGCCAGAATGTTCCATAGAAGCTAGGATGGTGAGACTTTGGACATGTTGTCAGGAGGGACCAGTCCCTGGAGAAGAACATCATGCTTGCTAAAGCAAAAAAGAGAAAGACTCTCAAGGAGATGGATTGACACAGTGCTGCAACAATGGGCTCAAACATAACAATTGTGAGGATGGTGCAGGGCCAGGCAGTGTTTCGTTCTGTTGTACATAGGGTCGCTGTGAGTCAGAACTGACTCAACAGCACCTAACAACAACAACAACAATCCTTATTTGCCCACCAAAATAGCTAAAACCCATTGCTGTCAGGTTGATCTCAGCTAATGGCAACCTCATGTGTTACAGAATAGATCTGCTCCATAGGGTTTCTTGACTGTAACCTTTACATAAGCAGATTGCCAGGCCTTTCTTCTGCAGCACTATTGGGTGGGTCTAAGAACCTTTAGATCATTAGTCAAGTACAAACCATTTTGTGCCACCCCAGGACCTTAAACCAAACTCGTTGCCATCGAGTCAATTCCGAATCATGGTGACCCCACGTGTTACAGAGTAGAATTGAGCTCCATAAGGATTTCTTAGTTATAATCAAAGATCTGCATTGAATATTGGCCACTTAGCTATGCCTAACCTTTGTCTGCCCCCTCTTTTAGACAGCTGGAACTGACCTTTCTACCTCCAGCCACTATGTTACTATCTTCTCCAATTATACATCTACCTATAATCAGAAAACTGGTAACTATTTAATATTGAAGATAAAAATACAGAATCAAAAAAATTGTAATTATTTTTTAATACTTGGAAGGGATTTTACTGATCATGTTGACCTTTCAAAAGATGAGTAGAAAAACCTGTGGATCAAGCAAAGCTAAACTTATTGGACATACTGCAATAAAAGAGACAAAAAGTATCTCAAATGGAGTAATTAGGGAAAATATTTATAGGGTTTTAGGGCCTTGTTGTTCTTGCTGTTAGGTGCCAGCGAGTTGGTTTTGACTCATAGCGACCCTGTGTTCAACAGAATGAAACTGCCTGCGCCATCCTCACAATCATTGCTATGCTTGAGCCCGTTGTTGCAGCCACTGTGTCAATCCATCTCTTTGAGGGTCTTCTTCTTTTTCACTGACCTTTCACTTTACCAAGCATGATGTCCTTTTCCAGGGACTCGTTCCCCCGATAACATGTCCAGAATATGTGAGACGAAGTGTCGCCATCCTTGCTTCTAAGGAGCATTCTGGCTGTACTTCCTCCAAGACAGATTTGTTGTTCTTCTGGCAGTCCATGGTATATTCAATATTCTTCACCAACACCATAATTCAAAGGCATCAGTTCCTCTTCGTTCTTCCTTATTCATTGTCCAGCTTTCACATACATATCAGGCAACAGAAAACACCATGGCTTGAGTCAGGTGCACCTTAGTTCTTAAAATGGCATCTTTGCTTTTTAACACCTTAAAAAGGTCTTTTGCTCAATGCAATATGTCATTTGATTTCTTGACTGCTGCTTCCATGGCTTACCTTTCTTTAGAATGGGAACAGATATGAATCTCTTCCAGCTGGTTGGCAAGGTAGCTATCTTCCAAACTTCTTGTGGATTCAAGTAAAATGAAATCCTCGATAACTCCAATCTTTTCTCTGTTTATCATGATGTTGCTTATTGGTCTAGTTGTGAGGATTTTTGTTTTCTTTATGTTGAGGTATAATCCATACTGAAGGCTGTGGTCTTTGATCTTCATCAGTAAGTGCTTCAAGTCCTCTTTGCTTTCAGCAAGCAAGATTGTGTCATCTGCATATTGTAGGTTGTTAATGAGTCTTCCCCAAATCCTGATGCCCCGTTCTTCTTCATATATTCCAGTTTCTTGGATTATTTGCTCAGCATACGGATTAAATAAGTATGGTGAAAGGATACAACCCTGACACACACCTTTTCTGATTTAAAACCACTCAGTACCCCTTGTTCTGTTAGAATGACTGCCTGGTCTATGTACGGGTTCCTCATGAGCACAATTAAGTCTTCTGGCATTCCCATTCTTCACAATGTTATCCGTAATTTGTTATGATCCACACAGTCAAATACCTTTGCATAGTCAAGAAACACGGGTAAACATCTTTCTGGTATTCTCTGCTTTCAGCCAAGATCCATCTGATACCAGCAACGATATCCCTCGTTCCACGTCCTCTTCTGAATCCGGGTTGAATTTCTGGCAGTTCTGGGCCAATGTACTGCTGCCACCATTTTTGAATTATCTTCAGCAAAATTTTACTTGTTGTGTGATATTAATGATATTGTTCAATAATTTCTGCATTCTGATGGATCACTTTTCTTTGGAATGGGCACAAATATGAATCTCTTCCAGTTGGCTGGCCAGGTAGCTGTGTTCCAAATTTCTTGGCATAGATAAGTGAGCACTCCAGCATTTCATTTGTTTGTTGAAACATTTCAATTGATATTCCATCAATTCCTGGAACCTTGTTTTTTGCCAATGCCTTCAGTGCGGCTTAAGCTTCTTCCTTCAATACCATTGGTTCTTGATCATAAGCTACCACCTGAAATGGTTGAATGTCCACTAAGTCTTTTTGGTACAGTGACTGTGTATTCCTTTCATCTTCTTTTGATGCTTTCTGTCATTCAATTTTTTGCCCGTAGAATCTTTCAATATTGCAACTCGGGGCTTGAATTTTTTCTTCAATTCTCTCAGCTTATGAAATGTTGAAGTGTTCTTCCCGTTTGGTTTTCTAACTCCAGATCTTTGCACATTTCATTATAATACTTTTCTTTGTCTTAGTTTAGGTTAACTAGTAAAAAAAAAAAAGTTGCCTTGAGCATTATGTCCTTTTAAGAACTATCTATATGGAATCAAATTGACAACAGCAACTAGATAGGAAACTCGGGGGTAGTGAGTTTATGTTAATGGGGAGGAACAACTCAGAAAAGGAGGGTGAGAATGACCGCACAACCCAAAGATTGTAATCAATGTCACTAAACTGTACATGTAGAAACTATTGAACTGGTGTATGTTTTGCTGTGTATATGCTCAACAACTACAAAATAAATAAAATTATATATACACACACATGTGTGTTTGTGTATAGACAGATAGATAAGGCCAGTTCTTATTAATCCATAACGTAAAGTACAAAAATGAAGGGCAGTGGTTCTCCAACATAAACAAAAGGATCCATCTTTTAGACAGAAAAGACAGAAAAATCTCCTCTGCAACTTCAGGTTTTCCTTGGTGGAATTATGCTAGTTGGGGAGACATGGATGAGTTAAAGCATGAAAGTAGCAGGTCTTTGACCTAGAGGACCAAACAGATTGAAGAGACTCCATGAGAACAATCAATAAGAATGGTACTTGTGCAAACCTCATGCCTCCAAAACCCGGCCAAAGTCCAGCTGTTAGAATCGAGGGCTCAAGGAACCCTCGGGCAGACAAAAACAAAGTTATTCTCAGAAACACAAAGACAAGTCTGAGGAAAGTCTTTTTAAGGTTTTGAACTGGTGACCCAAGGTAAAGTTTGTCTAAAAGACGCTGGCCTAATGAAACCTTCTCAGCTCCTCATTCCTGGAGATTGGCTTGAGGATGGCCCTCTCAAACCTCTACTCAATCTCTCCTTATAGACTTTTTCTCTAAGTGGAACAGGGGCAAGCATTACCTGGAGCAAGTAGCTAAGTTGCATAGAGGTAGGGGCACAGTCTTTTACTTTATTTTGATGACAAAAGTCTCTAGCCTTTAAGGGTATATTTGATTTTAGAAGTAATATAAGATCAAGTCTAGTGAGTAATCATGCTGGGTAATAATGGTTTGAATTAAAAACAAGGCATGCCTGTCACTTTGAGTGGTGGCTTTGTTAGTGAGACTCTACCTAGCTCTAAAGATCATTCCAAGGGCAATAACAGTATTGGAGGGGTATAAAAAGACTCAATCATTTTCTTCAGGAAGCTTCCAATCAACCTTACTCTGTAAGTCACTTATAACTGTAAGTAAGAATTTTAACACTAATATTCTATTCTTTTTGTCTTCTTCTTATTTTTGATTGAACAAGTGGAAGTTTAGTGCAAACTATTCACACAGTCTTGAAAGACTGTGAATTTGAAGTCAGGAGAAAAGGGTTCCAATCTCTGGCTGCATCATTGTTGGCTGTGTGATCCACAGTAACTTCCTTGAGCCTCAGTTTTCTCATTTGTTAAATTAGGATACCTTGCACCCTTCTCAAGATGGGTTCCAGCAGAGAATTAAACCTAATGCCTTAAGCACCCATTGTATATAATAAGCCAGTTTCTCTCCTATGCATCTATAATGGTACTACTTATGTGCCATCCTTGGAATAATTGAAAAAATAGAAAAATAGTTACTAATTATTTTCTACGTTCCACAGTTCAGAGAGAACCAGGTACCAGGTGAGAAAAACTGCACCAGGATTCAATAAAATATGTTGTTGTTGTTGGCTGTTGTTGAGTCCAGTTACCTCTGTTTTTGTGCTGACAGAAAGCCAGGGAGTCTGGAACAAAGTGAACAGGGACGGGTAGAGAGGTAAGCAGGGATCAGATCTCTCAGGATTGATGTTCTTGCAGTTAGCTACCATGGAGTCTGCTCCTAACTCACAGCGACCTGCACAATCATCTCAGCAGTTTATGTGCAAATGCCTACCACCTCTAGAAAGATCGAGGGACTATATACTTCAGTGCAACAGAAAACCTTTATAATATGTCGTAGCATTTCACAAGCCTTTGCACAAGAAAATTCTCTAATCTCAAGTCCCAGCGTGAGTCCCTAAATCCATTTTTTCTCTTCTCACCTCTCATCTAGTCAAGGTTGGCTAAAAATATCCTGCAAACCAACCAAGAAAGTCCTTATCTGTGTCTCTTCAAATGGTGTCGATGATATGTCAGTGCACACACACACACCCCAGACTGATGTAGTATCTACCGCTGGCAGTGTCTCTTTAAAGACGAGGTCTTTTGGAAGGCAGGACGCTCTACAATAAAAGCCTTTGGCAGTGCAAGGTTCACAGCTGTTGCTGTGGCAACTCCTGCAACACTGCTTAGTATCCAAACAAATAGTTTGTTCTCCCCACCCCTACCCCCCAAATGAGAGAGAGAGAAATTAATGAAACTTGCCATAGGCATCTGTTTGGAGTTATGGAGTTCGTGAAAATTGAGGTTTCATATAACAAAGAGAGAAAGCTCCCGGAAAAAGCCCACGCCCCAGTAGGGCTGCTGATGGGAAACGGAAGGGAACCGTGTGCGGCAGCCTCAGCCCGAGCCGCTGTTGAAGGGAGGCCCCCAGCACCAAACAGCCAGGCAGAAAGAAAGGAAGCTGCGGGGCTGCCGCCGCGGCCGCGACCTCGCATTCCCCCGGAGCCGCCTGCTCTCCGCCGGGATGCGGAGTCCTTCCCTACCAGCCCCTCTACACCCCATCCTCAGCTCCGTGCTCCCCCGATTTCCATCCCTCTGCTCCAACAACTGAGGAGCTCCTGCAAAACAAAGAAGAGGGCGTTACGCCTTTAAAAAAAAAAAAAAAAAAGAAGAGCAAAACAAAAATCTGTTGCCTTCATGCGAAGCACTATTGATAAGTGATATGTGCAAAATTAATTACAAGAAATGGCACAGCAAAAATGAGGCAGCATTTGTCTTTACATTGCTATGATTTCCCAGAGCAGACAGCCGCCCCCGGCCGCCAACTCTTTTATTATCAGTTGAATCACGTCTTGTGCCAAGCAAAAGGTCATTTCAGGTCATCTTGGAGATGAAAGGATGGGGTAATGTATGTGAAGGTGCTTGAATTGGCAAGGCAAAAAATAAATAAATAAAAAAACGGAGAGAGGGAGATGGGGAGAGGGAGCGAGGTTACGAGGAGCTCCTGAATTCTAACAAGAACAGAGTTATTGCCAGACAGAAACAGGAAAGGTTTCAAAAGCATTGCAGGCGCTACCCATCTGTAGCTAAGTTCTTACAAAAATATGAATGTGACTTGTATCGTGAGATGCCTGGGGAGTAATTAAAGTTTCTAACTGTTGTCACCCGGAACCTCATTTTTGGCCATTCATCGGAGAGAGAAATGCTGCCCACTGCGGAAAGTCAATATTCTGGAGGCAGGTGCCTTGTAAAAGCACGGAGGACGCCTTCTGCCCGGCCAGAGGGACAGGATTTATCAGATTTAGTGCCTGGAAAAGGGGAAGGGAGAGTAGTGACGTTGCCCTTCTGACAGAGGCTCAGAACCACCAGGGTATGTGGCTATATAGTTACATTGTTTTAGTAGCAAGCACAGATTTCTTTGAGGATTAGCAAAAAACTGTTGCTTGCATTTGTTTTTCCTCACTGCTTACTGGGTAGTGATGGCCTCAGTTTTCATCTCTCTACTAAAGCAGACTCCACCACCTCCTCTGAGTTTTTAATTCAATGCCATTTCAATAAAGACAATTGGCTGTCTCTGAATTCTTGCCAAGTAAATTTTTCTGTTAGTTCCCACTGCTGC
>NW_004444163.1:1955952-1972544 GCF_000243295.1 Trichechus manatus latirostris | reverse complement strand
CATAGGAAACAAGGACTTTTTATTGTTGTTGTTGTTTGAGTTTTTCTCTTTTTTTTTGCAATAACACAGATGCCAGCAGCAATTTATCAAGGGAGTGGGTGGTTTGAGTTATAAGTTGTTTGCCCCCAGATTCCAAAAGTCTTTTATATGCAAACCCCTCTAGCTCCCACCCCCTATGGCCTCCTCTCTCTCTTCTTACTAGTCACCTTCCCTCTACCATTCCCCACCCATGCCACACCCACAAAAATTGAAACAGGAAGGCTTTTAAGGCAAGCTGATAAAGGTAAGCTGAAGACTGACAGGTCTGCTCTTCACTTTCCTAAGTAAAGAGATTTGGTAAACTTAAGTAACTCGTCCAAAGTCACAGAACTAGTAAAGGAAGGAGCCAGAATTCAAACCCATGTCAGTCTGACTCCCAAAGCCCATGCTTTTTCTACCACTTAATTTCAAGATTTACTACAAAGCTACAGTAATCAGTATGGTATTGGCATAAGAATAGATGTAAAGATCAATGGAACAGAAATAAACCATAGCAGTTGCTGTCAAGTCAATTTTGACTCATGGGAACCCCATGAGTGTCACCATTGAGTGTCAGAGTAGAAGTGTGTGCCATAGGGTTTTCAATGGCTGATATTTTCAAAGTAGGTCACCAGGCCTTTCTTCCAAAGAACCTCTGAGTGGACTCCAACCTCCAATCTCTCAGTTAGTAGCCAAGCGAGTTAATCATTTGTACTACCCAGGGACTCTGAAACATAAATAGATGTATACATATATGGCCAATTAATTTTCACTGAAGTGACCAAGGTAATTCAAATGGGAAAGAATAGTCTTTTCAACAGAGTTCTCGAACAACTGGACATCCATATAAAAAAAAAAAAAACAAAAAAAAAAACTTCAACACTTTCCATGCATCATGTATACAAATTAAACTGAAATGAGTGATAGACATAAATTTAATAGCAAAACTATAAAACTTATAAAATAAAAAATAGAAAAAAATCTTTATGGTCTTGAGTTAGAAAAAGATTTCTTATATAGGACAAAAATAGCATAAGCCATAAAAGAAAAAAAAATGATAACTTGAAATTTATTAAAATTCAAAACTTTTGCTTTTCAAGACACTTAAGAAAATTAATTTACAAATAAGCTACATCCTGGGAGAAAATATTTGCAAAACTTCTATCTGATAAAGGACTTGTATTCAGAATATATAAAGAACTCTCAAAATTCAATAATAAGACAAACAATCCATTTTTTAAGAAGGGCAAAATTGTTGCACAAACATTTCAACCAAGAAAATATATAGATGGCAAATGAGCACATGAAGAGACTCAGTATTATTAGTCATTAGGGAAATGAAATTAAAACCATAATGAGATACTACTACACACTTACTAAAATGACTAAAACTAAAATGACTAACAACACCAAGTAGTGGTGGGAATGCAAGATAATTGGAATTCTTACACTTTGCCGGTGAGAACACAAAACAGTACAGCCACTTTGGAAAACAGTTTGGCAGTTTCTTATAAACTTAAACATACACTTACCATATGACCCAGCAATCCCACTCCTAGGTATTTACCCTACAGAAATGAAAACATATGCCTATGCAAAGACCTTCATGCAAATGTTTATATCAGCTTTATTCTTAATTAGCAAAAACTGGAAACAACCCAGATGTCTATCAACTAGTGAATGCATAAACAAATTGTTGTATGTCCATACAATGAATACCACTCAGCAATAAAAAGGAATAAACTAATGAAATATGAAACAGCATAGCTAACTCTCAAAAGTATTAGCTAAGGGAAAGAAGCCAGATTTAGGAGAAAAATGTAGAACAAAATTCTAACTCAAAAAAAGACCAGACTTACTGGCCTGACAGAGACTGGAGAAACCCCGAGAGTATGACCCCTGGACATCCTTTTAGCTCAGTAATGAAGTCACTCTTGAGGTTCACCTTTTAGCCAAAAATTAGACAGGCCCATAGGACAAAATGAAACTAAAGGGGCACACCAGCCCAGGGGCAAGGACTAGAAGGCAGGAGGGGACGGGAAAGCTGGTCGTAGGGAACCCAAGGTAGAGAAGGTGAGAGTATTGCCATGTCATGTGGTTGTTAACCAATGTCATAAAACCGTATGTGTACTAACGTTTAATGAGAAGCTAGTTTGTTCTGTAAACCTTCATCTAAAGTATAATTAAAAAAAAAAAAAAGAAACAAGCCAGATTTGATTTATATGACATACTAGAAAGGGCAAAACTATAGTGCTCCACTGAGGATAGGAATGGGGCCAGGGGATTTACTCAAAGGAGAATGTTTGGGGGAAATGGGAACGTTCTGTATCTTGACACTGACAGTGTTTACATGACTTTTTACATTTGTCAACGCTCATTGAACTGTATACTTAAAAAGAATGAATTTTATTGTAGGTAAATTATACCTCAATAAAACTGACTTAACGAACTGACTGAAATGACTAAGCAATGGACTGAATACCTCTTTGAACCAGCTGAAAAATACTGTTAAAGATATAATTTTTATTCTGCTATCACAGAATAAGAGTAAATGTTAAGAACAGCCTCACAAATTTTTTTTATAAATCATTTTGTGGCTTTTTTTTTTTTTTTTTTTTCCATTTTACTTGGACCTGCACTCTGGGTGTAAATCTGTGCATTCAGTAGAAGCCTTCCATTCCCTCTTGTACTTACTCTGACCTCCTCCTGCTCCCAAGGCAGTGGGCTCCCAGGACACAGATGCATACTCACAGCTAACCCACTTAGTGCTGTCTCCATTTTCCTCTGCATAGACCTGGCCATCATCCCAGGGAAAGTACACAAAGAGCAAAACATAACAAGGAAGGATTGATTTCATTTTCATCAGATCCACTGTCTGATTGCTTTTGGAGAGCAGCTGATCTGATCCCCACTGGTGCGGTATCTCACCACTGTCTACAAAACTTTGGCGTATCTCTCAGCAATCAGCCCTGTAGTTCAGAGAGGAGAATCATTTTTCTTTAATGGATCATTGACGCAGATTAAAAGCAGTTATAGACCAGATACCAAATAGATCTCCCGGTGGTGATGAATCTTGAGCCAAGTTCTGAAGGAAGATTGCAACATGAGTTGGCAGACAGAAAATGGAAAGAAATTGCCTAGAGCAGGGAACCAAGAGGAGACAGTGAACAGGTCTACCTGATTAGTTCAGTAGACTCTTCTTTGGGAAAATGCAACAGTATCCCACAGAGTCCACTCACCCATGAAAAGCACATATTTTCTGTGCCTCCTCTCTCCTCCCCCTTCTAATTTTTATCATGGCCAAGCTGCTCTGCCCTTAAGTACTTGTGCATTTTCCTTCTCTACACAAAAATCACTCCTCTGAAGGATAAAGTTGGACCACTCGTTCTGATATGTAGTAATAGCTAAATGTGGTCCCAATCTGGCTCTCCACCCAAGTCTCCCAGTAACTACTACTTTTCATGAACTCACTCCTCTAGCCAAACTTCACAACACTTCATTTTAGGAAGATGCCAAATAAATTGCCATTTCCATGCTTTTGCTCATGCACACACCCCTACAGAGAATTCTTCCCTTCTCATACACAGCCCTTGTGTCCTGATCTTCTTTAAAGAGCTTAGCAAGTCTCCCCGGAAAAGCCATTACTCTAGGTGCTTGAAATCTATATCATCTAACCTTCACACCTGTAATGTATATATTAATATCACTATTTTCTAGAAGAGGAAACTAAATAGTTAAATAACTTGCTTATGGACAAGTAGCTAGAAAGGTATAGAATAAAGATTCAAATCTTAGCAAATCCTAATTATACCAAAATCATGCTGTTCTACACAGTATTTTGTGTTTCTCCATGGATACCCAACATATGTGTACTGCCTTGTGGTGATGTGTACATTGTGTGTGTATTTCTTTTTAAACTAAAGTGGGAAGATGCCTTATTCTGGTTGCATTAGCTCTGATCCTTAAGGATGGCATGTATAGGAGTATACAATCCTCCTGGCACATTGTACAGAAAGAAATTTGGGAAGCAGCATCTTTTCAAACCTACCAACCATTTACAAAGCCATGAGTTCATTCTGCAGAAGGTTCATCATTGGTAAACCACATTAAGATTAAGTACCTATTGATACAATGCAGTCTTCTAAAGAATTTAGGAAATTACTCTTCAAAACCAGTTCCTTGGTCTATGTCCACCAAAGACATGTAAAAGAATGTTCATAATAGATTTATTTGTAATATCCCAAAACTGGAAACAACCCAAATATCTGTCAACAATGAAAAAATAATAACTGTGGGATATTTATACAATGGAATACTACACAGGAATAAACTATTGATATGTGCAACAATAAAAATGAATCTCACAGGCATGAGATTGAGTGAAAGAAATCAGACCTAAGGAATATGTGCTACAGGTAACGGTTGACTATGATAAAGTGACAGGGACCAGATTTACCCTCCCATTTTAAACAGTTCCAAAACTAAATAGTGATCCTGAAAGAAGGGGAAACAAAACAAAGCGAGCCTCATGATTGCCCCAGCTTACTGCCTAGAGAGAGTTTCGAGGCTTCAATTCCCTCAGCTAAGGAGACAGAGTTCAGAGTTTGGGGACACTAAAGCAGTTAGAATTTGTGATGCAAAATAGTAGAGAGGAGGTAGTCATATGGAGACAGGGCCACTCAAGTCTTTTGCTGAGTACTTGTCTGTGAATATGAGTGAGAAAATCACCTGAGGCCAACTACCAGAAAGCAGTAGGCAGAACAATTCTCGAAGCTCACACAGGATGGGGAATCATTTGCTTTGCAGCTACTTAAAATAGAAAGACGTCCTAATACATGAGGCACCAAGTGGAGTCCTCAAAGAGTGTTACCCCAGTACTGGAATCAAATTAGCTCTAAACAAAAGACTGCTCAAAATCTGTCCTAACTAAATTAAAATCAGGCTGAAATAAGATCAAACTGATTCCAAATAACTTCATGCATTCCAGAGCAAAGCCCCATATTTAAAGTAATGCAACAAAACCCAGCACTCAACAAAACAAAATTCTTAGCATCTGGCATTTATTTTGTGTCTGGCATGCACAAAAGCAGGAATACTATCTATAAACTGCAGAAAAATCAGTCTATAAAAAAAGATCCAGAAATGATACCAAAACCAAAAACCAAACCCATTGCCATCTAGACAATTCCAACTCATAGTGATCCGATAGAACAGAGTAGAATTGCCCCATAGGGTTTCCAAGGAGCGGCTGGTGGATTCAAACTGCCAACCTTCTAGTTAGCAGCCAAACGCTTAACCATTGTGCCACCAGGGCTCCAGAAATGATACAGATGATAGAATTAGCAAAGGAAGAATGGCATTAAAACAGCTATTATAAATACTATAAGTATACTCCATATGTTCAAGAAAGTAGAGGAAAACATGATTATGGAAAACCTGATTGTCATCAAGTCAATTCTGACTCATGGCGACCCCATAGAAGATATAAAAAAGCCCTAAATTAAACTTCTGTGGTTGGAAATACACTATCTGAAATGAAAAATACACTGAATGAGATTAACAGCAGGTTAGACTGCAAAGAAAATATTAGTGAACTTAAAGGCATAGCAGTAGAAATTATCCAAAATGAAATATAGAAAGAAACAAAAGACTAAAAAAAATTATTTTTTTAAATAAGAATACTGCATCAGACACAGTGGGACGATATCAGGCGGTCTAACATATGTGTAATCAAAGGTCCAGAAAAGAAAAGCAAAGGAGGGTAATGGACATAAAAATTATTTCGAGAACTAATGATTGAAAATTTTCCAAATTTGATAAATACTATAAATTTACAAGGTCCAAGCAGCTTAACAAACCCTAAGTAGAAGAAATATGAAGATAACCATACCAAGATACATCATAAAAATTATTGTTGAAAACCAATGATAAAGAAATTTTAAAGGCAGCCAGAGTAAAAAGACACATTACATACAGAGGAACAAAGATAAAATTGACTTCTCATCAGAAACCATGTAGAGGAAAAGACAATGGAGTGACATCTTTAAAGTACTGAAAGGGGAAAATACAAAAAAAAAAAAGTCAACTTAAAATTCTATACCCAGCAAAAATATATTTTTACAAAATAAAGACTTTGCCAGACAAGTAATAACTGAATTAATTCATCACCAGCAGACCTGTGCTACAAGAAATATTAAAGAAAGTCCTTTGAGTAGAAGGAAAACAATACTAGGTGGAAATTTGGATCTACACAAAGGAATGGAGAACACTGAAACTGGTAAATATAAGAGATGCTTTTTGTGAATTTTTAAAAATTCTTTAAAAGATAATTGACTGTTTAAGGTAAAAATAATAATGTGTTATGGGGTTTATAACGTGCAGAAATAAAATATATAACATCAGTCACACAAAGGACAAGAGGATAAATAGAAGTATATGGTTGTAAGGTTCTTATATTATACTTGAAGTGGTATAAAATTATTTAAAGATAGACTTAATAAATTCAAGATTAAATTACAATAAAACCTATAACAAGTACTATAAAAAGAAATATAGCTAATAAGACAATAATGGAAATAAAATGGAGTCATAAAAAATAATTAGTCAAAAAAAAGGGTAAAAGGAAAAAAGTAACAAAGAAGAGATGGAATGAATAGAAAACAAATAACAAGATGGAAAAACCCCAAAGAGTACACAATATAGTAAAATGTTAATGGTAGAATTTGGGTGTAAATATATGGATGCTTATTTAAAAATTATTTACACTTTGCTGTATGTTTAAAATTTTTCATAATAAAATGTTCAAAAAATGCAATTCTAACAAGAGAAAGAAAAAGTACATATTGTATGATTCAATTTATATGAAGTTCAAAAAATGGGCAAAACTAATCTAGGGGGATGATGGTCAAAATAATGTTCAGCTGTGGTAGTATGGACTGGAAGAGAGCTTTCTGGGTTGCTTGATCTTGGTGGTGTTTCCATGGATGTAGGGGTGTGTGTGTGTAGGTAAAAAGTCATCATTAGATTTTTACACTTTACAGTATGTGAGTTATTCCTCCCTTTTAAAAGATCCTACCAGGTAAACTCACAGGTCATTGATGATTTTAACAAACCCACTATGTATCCCTCCTTGTAAAAATACACAAGAGAGCAAGTTCTTTGCCCAGTTCGTTATGTGAATAAAATCAAATCTGAATGATTTAGTGACAAAACAAACAAACAAATTGGTTGCTGTTGAGTGATTCCAACTCATAATGACCTATAGAACTGAGTAGAACTGCGCCATTGGGTTTCCAAGGAGCCGCGAGGGGATTCGAACTGCGGATCTTTTGGTTACTAACTGAACTCTTGACCACTGCGCCACCAGGGCTCCAATTTAGTGACAGTTGGATTTTATAATTTAGAGTTTGGTGGGGGTCTAAATTGTTTAAAATTTCTTAGTTTCACAGTTTCAAGCTAATACACAAGGGGTTCAACACCATCACAATTCAGATTTCTGTACTTAGCGCTTTTATATTCATCTCACTCCTCCATAACTCCACTTGTATGCTTCACCATCACATCAAAAATCTTCAGTCTAGAAGCAAGTTCATTATCTCAAAGTACTCTCCTATTTATCACCCCAAATTCTCTCTCCTTATTGCTCTATTTTTGTCAAATTACTATCAGCCTTCTTGTTACCCACTTCAAAAGACATCTTTGAGTTCTCCCTGCCCCTAGCTCACCAATCAACACCCATGGAAGCAGCAGTCAAGAAATCAAAAGACGCATTGCACTGGGCAAATCTGCTGCAAAAGACCTCTTTAAAGTATTGAAAAACAAAGATGTCACCTTGAAGACTAAGGTGCGCCTGACCCAATCCATGGTGTTTTCAATCGCCTCATATGTATGCAAAAGCTGGACGATGAATAAGGAAGATTGAACAAGAATTGATGCCTTTGAATTGTGGTATTGGCGAAGAATACTGACTATACCATGGACTGCCAAAAGAACAAACAAATCTGTCTTGGAAGAAGTGCACATAGCCAGCATGCTCCTTGGAAGCGAGGATGGCAAGATTTCATTTCACATACCTTGGACATGTTATCAGGAGGGACCAGTCCCTGGAGAAGGACATTATGCTTGGTAAACTAGAGCGTCAGTGAAAAAAAGGAGGACTCTCAAAGAGATGGATTAACACAGTGACTGCAACAGTGGGCTCAAGCATAACGATTTGAGGATGGCGCAGGACCGGGCAGTGTTACGTTCTGTTGTACATAGGGTCACTATGAGTCAGGACCGACTTGACCACACCTAATAAAAACAGCTTACTAAGGTTTTGTATACTCCCTTTTTAACATCTCTGACATGTGTCCCTTTGGCTATTAGCCTATAGTTTATTGGAATAACCTCCTGACTGGTGTCCTGGCTCCAGTCTCTCTTGCTTGCTATCACAGCATCCCCAGATGAATCTTTACTAGGTGTGCCTGGCACTCCTCTGCTGCTGATGCTTCAGTAGGTCATCATTCTCTGTAGAATAAAATTCAAACTCCTTAGCATAACATTCAAGGCCTTCTGTGCAATCCTAATCTATCTTTCTAACCTAATGTCCCAGTAGTCGCTAACATATCCTCAGCTCTCCACTAGTACTAATTATTAATTAAATGTACCCTGCATCCTCCTCGCTCTAGACTTTTGCTTATGTTTTGACGCCTGCCTCGAATTCCTCACCTGTTTATTATATCCAAATCTCACTGACCCTTAAAGACAAAGATGAATGTTCACCATCTCCAAGATATTTCTGCAAAAGTAACTTCTTCTTTGAAATGCTTTCACAGTTCTATGATTATTCACCCGGCAGGTAATTCTAAGCTACGTTTCTATGTTTTTCAACTTTTTTTATGTGTCCAAGTTTTATGTTCCCAAACCTGTGGAAGCTGTTTGAGAAAAAGAGCCATGTTGAGATTTTGAGTGCTTATGAGATAAATTTAAGGATATTTTTACAAAGGGATTGGTTCGCATGTGGTACTAAGTGTTTCAACTATGAAGTGGAAGAATGGGTGTGAAGTGATTTGTTCAGACTTACAAAAGCTTGATTCACAGTTGCATCTCAAAAATATATTTCTAAAACTTTTCCGTGCCCATTCCTTTAATGCTAAGACATAACGACGATCTATTGTCATTGTACAATAACTGTTCAGAGGCATTTAGGAGCCGGGATCTCTAATTCAATTGAAAGTTAGGAGTTAGGAGACCTGGGTTTCACTCCTATTTCTGACTGTGTAATCTTGGTTCAGTCAGCTTCATCTTCTACATTGGCAAAACCAGAAGTTTCGATTAGGTGAGCTCTAAGTCTCTTTCAATTCTAAAATTATAACTGGTGTTCGTCTTCTATTTATTTTGTAAACCTCATATTATCCTCACTCCAGCAACAGCTAGGGTTAGGCAAGAGAGAGAAGGGAGCTTACAGGATTAATCCCTGCCACAGTCCTCTGAAGTAGCTATTGCTAGGCCCATTTTACAGATAAGAAAGCAGACTCTGAAGGTTTGAGTAATTTGCCCAAGTTCCCCCAGCTATCAAGAGACAGAGCTATGATTTGATCCTCAGAATTTCCAAACTGATTAACTCTAAAGCCAATTCTTTTTCTACTACTCAAGTGGCTCATTTAAGATCTCTTCAATAAATGAATAAATAAACAAATAAATCAGAAGCATTAGTCAAGAATAAATGTTAACATATATTTACATTGGACTTAATCAATAATTATGTTGCTATATAATGCTCTTTTTAAGATTCACACCAATATTAGAATTAAAGTGCTTCAGATCAGTAAAACTTTGTATTATCCACCTCCTTGCACCTTTCAAGTGGGAATGACAAGCATTATAACCACCATTTTATAGGGGAAGAAGCCAAGGCCTAGTGAGGTTAAGCAACTTTCCTTTAAACACAAGTTAGCTAGTGTAGTGACAACATAGTATAGTGTTTTGAAGTTCTACAGACCTGAATTCAAATACCAACTGATTCACTTATTATCTGTACAGCATCAGGTGAATCATTTAACTTTCTATCTAGCAAATAAGGTTGCACAAGTACCTACCTCACAGGATTTTTATGAAGATTAAATGAGAAAATGTAAAGCATTTAGCACAATGTCTAGCATATACTAAGTACCAACAAATATTAACTCTTATTATTGGTAGGAACCCACATCTAAATCAGTCTCATGTTCGAAAGACCTCATGACCTTTTGAGATTGAAACTTCCAACAATCTCCTTTGGATAAGATTTAGGACAATGCTTTATACTCGAATCAGTATTACACTAGGGTGTATTATAGCAAGCCAAAGGGGTATTAATGACCTACCCTCAATAAAAGGTGTACTTTTGAGTTATTTTCCAAGAGTAGTAGTGATTGATTTGCATTGAATCATTCATAAACTCTTGTCCAGTTCCCAAAAGACCAATTATTGCATCTGCAAGATGACTCCACCAATTGGATTGCCTTCTTAATTGTGGATCAGAATTCTTTTCCAGGTAAAGACAACCAGGCTTTAGGGGGAACAGAGCCCAGGAGTCTAGTATTAATGAACACTAAATACTAAATGATTGTTTTAACCATTCCAGGTTCATATCAGTATTTATTCACAAGTGCCAAGTTTACTTTTTTATTATAAATGGAAGATCCTCAGTCTCGATAAAGAATTAGTTATGCTGTATTTTTGTTATGTTCCAGAATAGAAACTGGAAAGAAGTTTTAGAACAGGAGGCACCATTTTTTCTTATTTTTTTTTTTCCCACATGCATTCACTATTAAAATACCTGGAGTCTCAAAATGAGAGTGTTTATATAATATCTCTTGTTGGTGGTAGGCAGGCTGGCAGTGAATCAAAACCCCAGCCAAGTTTTGCAGCCGTAATTTTATTTTGATTTTAATTAGTATCAATTACAACCAAAAAATAGACAGTCTGAATAAACAACGTGATGCTGACTTTAACAAGTAAATTAGATATTTTTCAGGGAGAGGGGAAAAAAAATCAAGGGAGACTCCACTTTCTTTCTTCCAGCCGCCTGTCTCCTCCCTGCCCTTTACTGCTGCAGCAAACAATTCAGACTTTCAGAATGGTTATCTATTTTAATGTCTCAAAGCACCCCTCATCTGTTTAGTGAAATGAAAGATGAGAAATTTACACATCTCAAATTGCCTACCTACATGCTGCTGTTGTTGGGTGCTGTTAAGTCAATTCTGACTCATAGCAACCCCATGTGACAGAGTAGACCTGCCCCATAGGGTTTTCTAGGCTGTAATCTTTACAGGTGCAAATCGCCAGGTCTTTTTCCCACAGAGCTGCTGGGTGGGTTTGAACCATCGGCTTCAGGATTAGCAGTTGAGTGCTTACTGTTGCAGCCTAGTGCTTAATTGGTACACCACCAGGGCTCCTTCCCTACATGGTAATGGAGGCTCATACTAGCATTGGGCTCCTGCCTCACATGTAAAGAGCTTTTTCCCTCTGAGTTCTTCAAGGTGTGTGATCCAGAGACCAGAGAAATTCCCTTCTTTAGCATCTCCACCTCTAAACACATTGTCATAAAGTTGATTCTGTCTCGTGGTGACCCCATGTGTTACAGAGTTTGTGAACTGCTCCATAGAGTTTTCTTGGCTGTAATCTTTACAAAAGCAGATCACCAGGCCTTTCTTCCATGGCATCACTGGGTACATTCGAACCTCCAAACCATTTGCACTACCCAGGACCTTTCCCCACCTCTAGGCCTAGGTTATCTTAACAGAAACTCTACAATGGAATGTATCCAGTGGTGTTCTGGTGTTTAAAAGCTCTCTAAAAAAGTACACATATACTCAGATGCTTATAAAAATTTTACTGTTACAAAGGATGTGTAGTGCACAATTTACAAATATAATGTTCTTTATCATAAATTCCAAGTAGATAACTGATTTTTGGTATGCTTTCATTCATTGATTTTTGCCAAACTCTTGTACCCAGAGCTATTAGGAGAGGCAGCCCACTATGTGTTCCAAAAGTCCCTGTGTGTTCTTGCTGGGTATGCCAAACTGCATGGCATAACCATCTTCTGAGACTGAGCCATTTGTGGAGTTAGTCACATAGACAAGTAAGTCAACGTGACCATGTTGGAACTGTGGGAGGAGGACTGGCTTGCTTACTGCTTGCTACAAAAGGTGCTGCACCCTTAGCCCTGGGTTCCTCAGCTGTGGCGCACAGCTCACTGCCTGCAGAACTGCTATGTGGGTCTATTGCATTGCCCTGTGGGACTTGGGGGTAGAGGAACTGGAGCTACCATGCTGATGCACCTGCTGGTGTGCTGTGAGCAATAAAGTATCTTCTCTGATCCGTTGTGAGTTGTTTACTTTCAGCACCTATAGGTCTATGGCAAGCTTATGGATAATATGTAAGCAAATGAGTGTGGCTGTGTTCTAGTAAAATCTTATTTACAAAAATAGGCAGCAGGTCATATTTGACCCATGGGCTGTAGTTTGCAGACTCCTGGCCTAAATAATAAACAAAACAATAAATTAAGCCCTGATTTGTAGCATTTGCCAATTTCTATGGAATAACCAAGGATGATCACCCAATAAGCAATGTATGCATGGGCTTACTTGTGCTTACTTACCAATCTGTAATGCACAATTTCACCTGTTTTTTTACCACATCTTTGTAGAGGTCATCAAAGATGTAGTGAAACACATGAAACTGTGCACTACAAAGACGTGGTGAAAAACAGGTGAAATTGTGCACTACAGATAGGTAAGTAAACACAACAAAACCCGTACGTACCTTGCTTACTGTAAGCCTGTGCATTCCTTGCTTACTGGTTAATCTGCCCCTGGGTGTAAATATTTCCAGTGTGACCAGTTTCAAGCTTCCAAGGTGATGTCACTAAACGTAGAGTTAGAAAGAGATGATCAGTAGCACATTATACAGGCACTCCCTAGTTTACAAACGAGGTCCATTCCTGTCTTTAAGTCGAATTTGTGGGTAAATTGAAAGAAGTGCATACGGTTTTTATTTAGCCTTACACGTACTTGAGCGCAAGAAAAGCCTCCAAGCCTTTTCAATGATTTAAAAAGGTGCGTGAGCAGCAAGTTGATTGTGATGAAGAATCTGTTGCAAGTAGGTGCTGGTTCAATCGTTTCAAAGTGAGGACAAATTTACATAACATTAAAGGGCAAGTGCGAGTTGTCCAGAAGACAGACGTTGGTAACTCAGGGACTGCCTGTATAGTATTTCCACCATGCAGATACAAGAGGCATAAATGGCTTCAAGGACATATATAATAGTAAAATGTAGTAAAATAATTAGGAATCAATGAGTGTTAAGTATTTATTATTTTTTATTTTAATGTGATTCATTTCATTGTAAGTTTATGCAATTTAATTTTTATGAATTACCATGTTCAACAACTGGCAGGCAAAATTCCTGAAAATGTAACAGCCATCTCTTGCTTGTCAGTATGAGTCAGCCCCAACACACTGCTGAATACATTCACTTTGGTTGCCACAGTGCCTGTCCACTTCTTCATAAGACTGCATATTTTTGAGGGCTCTGAAAATGGGGTATGATGAGATGGACCCTAATCTGAAGGGGCCATCCTGCCCCTTTCATATAGGTCATTTTTCCCACTTCCTATCACTCAAATTTTTGTATAGTGGATCTTATGTAGATATGAGCTTCCAGTCTCAATGTTTCATACATTGTTGAGACTGCCCAATCAGAAACAGAACAAAGAGCCCAGATTAAATCAGATAAATATAGGGAAAGTTTCCAAACTTGGAATGAGGAAATGAACATGCCATTGGTTTCTCGGCCTAAACTGGTCTCTACAGGTTTGAGCAAACTTAGGTCCTAACCCATGGCTTCCAAGGTTTCCAGGGCAAGACCAAGGATTTCTTTGCTGATTTGCCTCAATTCACTGGTTGACCTACCCCCAGTGAAATATGATTCAAGTTTCTCTTTAGAGTCTCATGTCTATGTTTTGTTTATTTGGCTTTATGAAAAGGAAATCACAGGAGAACCTGGAATCCTAAGTAGTGATGAGCAGATAACATTCACCCACATCCTCTTCAGTAAAGCTCCATAAATTTGTCCTTTGAATCAGATGCCAATACTCAGGTCCCTTTTCTCTCATGTCAGTTACCAGGACTGCACCAGAGCAGACCTTCCCCCATCTCTAGCTGTTGACTTTTTACTGATGCCTTTTATTTTGAAAAAAAGAAAAGAAACAATCCATCAAAAAGTTTCAATTTAAACTTATGAGTTTCCATAATAATCATGTAATCTCTTCGTAATAATCAATAGTTTTATATATATATAACTATATAATAAATATAGATTACATGCAGTATATACTGATAATTTGTATTCATTTGTTTTTATAAACCATCTGTGGTATATTTTTTAGGCCAAGCTGCCTTTTCTCTGCTCATGTGACTAAGCAGAGTCCGCAATGCCTTTTCAGCTATGGAAGTCTTGACGGAGTTTGTAGGTGGATGAGTTTCTACAAATGGAGACCCACTTTTGAATCACTTTGGTATCACCCTCTCCTATCTTCAGCCAGAGTAACCTTTCAGGTCAGTGATTCTCAACACTAGACCCACATGAAGAGCTTTGAAAAATTCTGGACCCCAGGCCACACCCAGACTAATTAAATCTCTGTACTTTTTTAAAGCCCTCTAGATAATTCCAATGTGAAGTCAAGATTGAGAACCACAGCTATAGATAATCAATGAATCCGTGTTAATAGTTCAGTGTATCTCTTCTTCCACCCTTTTTTCTTTGCTCCTACAATCATACACGAAGACATTCAAATAGACAGTTTTTATTAATTTTAAAAAGAGTATATTATTATGCACAGTAATCTGCAACTTGCTGTTTTAACCTAATAATTTACTATGGACATCCCTCCAGGTCAATACATATAGATCTAACTCAGAATCATTTTGTTAAGAGAGAGGTATACTCAAAATAGTAATTTGAGACTAATAATCTGGTGATATTATATAGGAATAATATGAAGCAAAAAGGTCAGAGACTTCTTAATAAAAATCTAATAAAATATTTCAGGAATGAAGAGCCAAGGATGCAAACTAAAGAGGTGGCAGTGGAGATGGAAAGGGATGAACCAATGTAAGAATTACCAGCAAGGAAGAATCACTGACCTTAGTAATTGTATATAGGAGACATGGAAGTGGGAAGAGTCAAGGGTAATTTCAGGGTTTAAGATTGGAAGCCTAAAAGGTGATTTAGAAGAAAAAGTGATTATGAGGGCAAGTTAAATAAGGAAAAAACGATTAAGTTCCATTTTATACGTGCTGCACTTGAGATGACCAACCCCCAGACATGCAAAGCTAAGGATTTGTGCTGGGAATCACCTGAGTAGAGAATACTAGTTGAAGCCTCTCAAAGAGGAATGTGCTGAATGTAGAGTGAGACAGAAAGAGAAGTAAACACACAACAATGGGGGTACACCTGAGCCTGGAGGTGCATTCTTGAGAATGAAGGCAGTAATGGAGGTGGGAGAACAGTGTTCAGATAAGCTAGAAGGAGAATCCCCTGGGGATTCCTCAATAAGTCAAAAAACAAACTGTATGTGTCTCTTCAATGACATAATCAGCCCATTAGAAGTTAAACTTGTATATTCCATTTTCTTTTGAAATGTCCAATTATGTCTGACATATTGTTCCTACAGTGGTATATATTTGTTGCTTTACTGAATCTTCTGTAGTAAACCTGTGGATAAATTTCCTTAGCTCTGCTCTCCTGACCCATTTTTTAAGTACCTTAGTAGATCGAAGATTTAATGAGACCACAGTTACATGTCTTCCATTGTCACGGATGGGGGGATTGGTCCTCCTTTTTCCACTCCTCTGGTTTTCTCCCTCTCATTGGTAAGTCTGGGAGCAGAGACAGGGTCTGTGTAGCTCCGCTTCTCTGTCTCTGTCTTTAGGAGAGTTGCCCAGAGAACATGTGCTCTACAGACTTTAGCTACATCCGGCAATAGAGGGTCTTCCCTGCAGGGGGAGCTCCAAAATTGTCTTGGACGTCCTGTGCCTGGGTGGTTCCTCTACCTAATTCTCAGATTCAGCCAGTACTTGTCATTTACCTAATCCACATTCTCTAACAGCTCTATCAGTAATAAAGCTGATGTTTTGATTTTTATCTCCCTGACTCCTATGTCTATCCCAGCAGGTTCAGAACTCTGGTTAAAAAAAGGAGGTGGGGAAATACTATTTATTGAGTGTCCTAGTATCCCAAAAATAAGATTTATAGGAACTCTACAAAAATGCCATCTTGACAATTATGTGGGACTCTATCAAGAGGAATAACCTACGAGTGATTGGAGTACCAGAACAGGGGGGATAACAGAAAATAGGGAGAGAACTGTTGAAGATTTGTTGGCAGAAATCTTCCTTGATATTGTGAAAGATGACAAGATATCTATCCAACATGCTCATCGAACCCCACATAAAGTAGATCCCAAAAGAAAGTCACCAAGACATATTATAATCAAACTTGCCAAAACCAAAGATAAAGAGAGAATTTTAAGGGCGGCTAGGGAT
>NW_004444163.1:1952227-1953316 GCF_000243295.1 Trichechus manatus latirostris | reverse complement strand
GAAGAAGTCAAAGTATCTCTATTTGCAGATGATATGATCTTATACACAGAAAACCCCAAAGAATCCACAAGAAAACTACTGGAACTAATAGATTTCAGCAAAGTTTCAGGATACAAGATAAATATACAAAAATCAGTTTGATTCCTTTCCGCCAACAAAGAGAACATCGAAGAGGAAATCACCAAATCAATATCATTTACAATAGCCCTCAAGAAGATAAAATACTTAGGAATAAACCTAACCAGAGACATAAAAGATCTATACAATGAAAACTACAAGACCCTACTGCAAGAAACCAAAAGAGACCTGCATAAGTGGAAAAACATACCTTGCTCATGGATAGGTAGACTCAACATTGTGAAAATGTCAACTCTATCCAAAGCGATCTACAGAAACAATGCAATCCCAATCCATATTCCACTGGCATTTTTAATGAGATGGAGAAACAAATCACCAGCTTCATATGGAAAGGGAAGAGACTCTGAATAAATAAAGCATTACTCAAGAAGAAGAACAAAGTGGGAGGCCTCATGCTACCTGATTTTAGAACCTATTATACCACCACAGTAGTCAAAACAGCGGTACTGGTGCAACAACAGATACATAGACCAATGGAACAGAATTGAGAATTTAGATATAAATTCATCCACCTATGAGCAGCTGATATTTGACAAAAGCCCAAAGTCCGTTAATTGGGGAAAAGACAGTCTGTCTAACAAATGGTGCTGGCATAACTGGATGTCCATCTTCAAAAACCTGAAACAAGACTCATACCTCACACCATGCACAAAAACTAACTCAAAACGGATCAGACTTAAATATAAAACCTAAAACGACAAATATCATGGGAGAAAAAATAGGGACAATGCTAGGAGCCCTAATATATGGCATAAACACAATACAAACCATAAGTAACAATGAACAAGCACCAGAAGCAAGACTAGATAAACAGGAGCTTCTAAAAATCAAACACTTATGCTCATCAAAAGAATTCACCAAAAGAGTAAAAAGACAGACTACCGACTGGGAAAAAAATATTGGCTACAACAAATCTGATCAGCAGCTAATCTCTAAAATCTACAAGATACT
>NW_004444163.1:1949395-1950922 GCF_000243295.1 Trichechus manatus latirostris | reverse complement strand
ATCAGCCCAGAACTAAAACAATTTCCAAGGCCAACTCTTCAGACAGGGATTGGACTGGACTATGGGACATAAAGTGATACTCATGAGGAGTGTTCCTCTTAGCTCAAGTAGATACAAGAGACTATATGGGCAGCTTCTGTCCGGAGGTGAGATGGGAAGACAGAGAGGGTTAGGAGCTGGTTGAATGGACATGGGGAATCAGGAGTGGAAAGGAGGAGTGTGCCGTCACAGTATGAGAAGAGCAATTAGAGTCACATAACAACATATGTATAAATTTTTGTATGGGGAATAAATAAAATTAAATGAAAAAAATGCCATCTTGACTCTTGACTTCATGATGTCTACAGATATGTGAACATATCCAAGGCACTGCCATAAATAGACCTATCTGTGCAGTTTCCATCTGTCATTTTTCTAGATGAATAATGAAAGGATTCTTGTCTATAATTAGACAGACAAATGGAAATTATAGTGGATTATTGATTTTGTTTTCCCAGTACTTTCTTTCATTTTTTCTGGTCCCACCAATTCAGAGAGATGGACATAAGACTTTAGCTAAGCCATATACATAATACTTCATCCTCTGTTCCAAGGAGAACACCCAGAATGAAGGCTAACCTGTCAAAATTCCCTGGAATTGTTCACTCTGGCACTATGAGAGAGAAAACTCTTTCCTTTCATTCTTCGCAGTGAGGCTATGAGCCCAGAGTTACAGGCTTCCAAGACCCACCCATGTGATGAAAGCTGCCTACAATAGGAGAAAATTAGCCAAAATGTTGAGAAAACCAGACCAAGGATGGAAAAGGAGTCCTAAGCAGTTTGTGTCCTTGTTTGAATTGTCCTCGGCTGCACCCTGTCCTTCCTGGTTATGTTATCCAATATAGGTCCCTTTTTATTTAAGCTAAGTCAAGCTAGGCATCTGTTACTTGCACCCAAAAGGGTCTTGATTAATACAAATTATAATCAAGGGAGAATCCTAAAGATTAGAGCTGAATAAATGGGACCAAATATCAGGTTCTAGCATGGAGGCAAGCCTGTAAACAGGAAATGAATCTGGGCATCAGAAGCCAAGGAAATAAGGGAAAGGTCAGGATTAGTGTATGAGGCTTGTGGTACTCTATTTTAAGCTATTGTCTCTCAGTTCCACACATACATTCTAGACTCTGCTTTGTGATGCTGGGGCATGGACTCAGAAAACCTCATTCCTCCTTTGCCAGCCAGATCCCTGTTGGGCTCTGCCAATAGACTGCAGGGCTGGAAAAAGGAGAATGAGCTTTTTTATTCCTGTTTACTTGCCATTTCTGTAAGTGATGTCCCAGCAAAAGTTATTTATCTCATGCCCATCAACAGATGAATGGATTAACAAACTATGGTACATACACACAATGGAGTACTATGCAATGAGAAAGAACAACAATGAATCTGTGAACCATCTCATAACATGGATGAAACTGAAGGACATTATGCTGAGTGAAATAAGTCAATCACAAAAGGACAAATATTGTATGAGACCTCTATTGTAAAAAC
>NW_004444163.1:1905845-1948359 GCF_000243295.1 Trichechus manatus latirostris | reverse complement strand
TGTATTTTCACCAAAAAAAAGGTTGAGAAGTTAGAGGGTTGACATGTTCTGGGGTTGTTAACCAATGTCATAAAACAATATGTGTACTACTGTTTCATAAGAAACTATTTGTTCTGTAAGCCTTCACCTGAAGTACAATTAAAAAAAAAAAAGTTATTTATCTCAGCAGCGGCAGTTCATCCCAGTAACAAGAGGTCCAGTTTCTGGTTTTTTTCACACTCCAGAAACCACCTCATCATGACCTCTCAGATACCAGCACCAGCTGAGTTACCGCTTCTTCAGGTGTCTGCGTCTCAGCTCTGCACAATCCCCACACTGAGCTCCTGTAGCACCATTAAGGGCAGGAACCCTTCTCTAAAGTCTTGGACCCAGCTCCGTGCGGTCATTTCTCTAAGCTTCTGGGTTCTAACTCTGCAAACTTGTCCCTTTGTCCTTCCTTAAGGGAATAGAGCTAGGAGGTGGCTGCTTCCTGCAGTTAATAGCTCTATGTTACCTTGGCGTTTTGTAATGTTAAATTCTCTGTGTTTAGAAACTGATGTGATTTCTGTTTTATGGACTGAACCCTGTTTGGTATTATATCTATGAATAAAGATTGAAGTTGTCAAGGATTTCGTTTTACTTGGATCCACAATCAATGCCCATGAAAGCAGCAGTCAAGAAATTAAATGATGTATTGCACTGGGCAAATCTGCTGCAAAGAACCTCTTTAAAGTGTTGAAAAGCAAAGATGTCACCTTGAAGACTAAGGTGAGGCTAACCCAAGCCATGGTATTTTCAATCACCTCATATGCGCTTGAAAGCTGAACAAGGAATAAGGAAGAGCAAAGAAAAATTGATGCCTTTAAATTATGGTGTTGGCAAACAATATTTAATATACCATGGACTGCCAGAAGAATGAACAAATTTGTCTTGGAAGAAGTACAGCCAGAGTGCTCCCTGGAAGTGAGGATGGGGAGACTTCATCTCATATACTTTGGACATGTTATCAGGAGGAACCAATCCCTGGAGAAGGACATCACGCTTGGTAAGGTAGCAGGTCAGCGAGAAAGAGGAAGACCCTCAACAAGATGGACTGGCACAGTGGCTGCAACAATGTGCTCAAACATAGCAATAACTGTGAGGATGGCACAGGACCAGGCAGTGATTTGTTCTGCTGGACATAAGGTCACTATGAGTTGGAATCAACTCAACAGCACCTAACAACAACAACAATAGGTGCATTATGATTTTCCTCAACTCTTACTATCTGCTCAATGCTTTACATATGTTATCTAATCTTACAAAGTATGTATTTTGATCATTTCACACATTATGGTATTGAAGTTGAAAGAGGTTAGGTAATTTGAAAAGTGTCACCCAGGTAATAAGTGTCAGAGCTAGGATTAGAATCCAAAACAATCTTATACCAAAACTCAAGCTCTCTGCATCTGGAACCTGTCAAGCCCATCTCTAAGCTTCAGCAACAGGACAGCTGAAGCCCATTTCTGAGGCTCCACTTGGTCCATGTGTCTTAGACTGCTGACCCCTCACAATGTTGACTATATGTTCACTCCAGCAAACTTTCAAGGACTAACTACCTATTCAGGGTATGCAGGAGTCCCCTACACTAACATGGTATTTCATAAAGGGAGCTGAGAATGATACTTAGCTAGAAGAGACTAGCATTGGTCTGACTGAAGCACCTCAGTAGGGCAGTGGAGATACAGTATGGAAGCAGAAACAATTAGAACCATACAGGTTGAACCAATTAGTAGAATACAGTGTAACCTAATGCTTAGTAAAAAAGAACCCACTTGTCCTAAATGCTAGCATATGCCTTACCATTGCTCAGTTTCTGCCCCCAGTAACCAGTCTGACTTGTGTTCCAGTCTGATCTTCCATTCAGATCTAATTATAATTAAGAATCTTTCATTTTGGAAGTGACTCCGGATGTTCACCTTTTAGCCAAAGATTAGACAGGCCCATAGGACAAAACAAGACTAAATGGGCACATCAGCCCAGAGGCAAGGACTAGAAGGCAGGGCAGGCCAGGAAAGCTGGTAATAGGGAATTCAAGGTCGAGAAGGGAGAATACTGACATGTCATGGGGTTGTTAACCAATGTCATAAAACAATATGTTTAATGAGAAGCTAGTTTGTTCTGTAAACCTTCATCTAAAGTTCAACAAATAAATTTAAAAAAAAAAAAACAAAAAAGAATCTTTTATTTTGTATAACACCGTCTGCACAAATATGGCCCTTTCTTGGATCCTTTCACTCTTTGGTCTCTAAGGTTCAACTGTTTCTATGTGAAGCTAGCAATGGTCACTGGCTGACTCCAGAGTTCCTGGTAGGGAGACCAATCTTATTGCTTACTACTTACTGTGATATTGGACAAGTCATCTCTAGGGCCCCCAAAAATGATATTAATAATAGCCAACATGCATTAAGCTTTTACTATTTTCCAAGCACTGTGCTAATATTTGAGTCCTGCTGGCACAGTGGTAAAGCGCTTGGCTGCTAACCAAAAGGTCAGTAGTTCGAACCCACCAGCCACTCCGTGAGAGAAAGATGTGGCAGTCTGCATTCATAAAGATTAAACCAACCTACGGACTGGGAAAAAAATTTTGGCTATGACAAATCTGATCAGCAACTAATCTCTAAAATCTGCAAGATACTGCAAAACCTCAACAACAAAAAGACAAATAACCCAATTAAAAAATGGATAAAGGATATGAAAAAGCACTTTGCCAAAGAAGATATTCAGGTGACTAACAGACACATCAAGAAATGCTTACGATCACTAGCCATTAGAGAAATGCAGATCAAAACTACAATGAGATATCATCTCACCCCAACAAGGCTAGCATTAATCCAAAACACATAAAATAATAAATGCTGGAGAGGTTGTGGAGAGACTGGAACACTTACACACTGTTGGTGGGAATGTAAAATGGTACTACTACTTTAGAAATCAATTTGGCGCTTCCTTAAAAAAGCTAGAAATAGAAGTACCATACCATCCAGCTATCCCGCTCCTTGGAATATATCCTAGAGAAATAAGAGCTGTCACATGAATAGATATATGCACAGCCATGTTCATTGCAGCACTGTTCACAGTAGCAAAAAGATGGAAACAACCTAGGTGCCCATCAACAGACAAACGGATAAACAAATTATGGTATATCCACACAATGGAATACTACTCAACGACAAAGAACAAAGATGAAGCCATGAAACATCTCATAACATGGAGAAATCTGGAGGGCATTATGCTGAGTGAATTTATTCTGTCACAGAAGGACAAATATTGTATAAGACCACTATTATAAGAACTCAAGAAAAGGTTTAAACACAGAAGAAAACATTCTTTGATGGTTACAAGGGTGGGGAGGAAGGGTGAGGGTTATTTACTAACTAGATAGTAGATTACAATTATCTCAGGTGAAGGGAAGGATGGCACACACTACAGGGGAAGTCAGCACAACTGGACTAAACCAAAGCTAAGAAGTTTCCTGAATACAATCAAACACTCTGAGGACAGAGTAGCAGGGGTAGGGGTCTGGGGACCATGCTTTCAGGGGACATCTAGGTCAATTGGCATAACAAAGCTTATTAAGATAATGTTCTGCATCCTACTTTGGTGAGTGGCATCTGGGGTCTTAAAAGCTTGCAAGCGGCCATCTAAGATGCATCAACTGGTCCCAACCACCTGGAGTAAAGGGGAATGAAGAACACCAAAGACACAAGGAAAGTATTAGCCCAAGAGACAGAAAGGGCCACATAAACCAGAGACTTCATCAGCCTGAGACCAGAAGAACTGGATGGTGCCCGCCTACCACCAATGACAGCTCTGACAAGGAACACAACAGAGAGTCCCAGATGGAGAAGGAGAAAGGTGGGGTGCAGAACACAAATTCTAGTAAGAAGACCAGACTTAATGGTCTGACAGAGACTGGAGGAACCCTGGAAAGCATGGCCCCTGGATTCTCTATCAGCCCAGAACTAAAACAATTTCCAAGGCCAATTCTTCAGACAGGGATTGGACTGGACTATGGGACATAAAGTGATACTCTTGAGGAGTGTGCCTCTTAGCTCAAGTAGATACAAGAGACTAAATGGGCAGCTTCTGTCCGGAGGTGAGATGGGAAGGCAGAGAGGGTTAGGAGCTGGTTGAATGGACATGGGGAATCAGGGGTGGAAAGGAGGAGTGTGCTGTCACAGTATGGGGAGGGCAATTAGGGTCACATAACAATGTATGTATAAATTTTTGTATGGAAGACTAACTTGAAATGTAAACTTCATTTAAACTACAACAATAAAAAAAAAAAAAGATTAAAGCGTTGCCGTTAAGTCGATTCCTGGAAATCCCATGGGGCAGTTTTCCTGTGTCCTACAGGCTATGAGTCAGAATCGACTCAATGATAGTGGGTTTGGTTTTGGTGTTAATATTTGACCTGCACTGTCTCAATCTAATCCTTACAAAAAGTCCTATTATTATCCCTGTTCTACAAATATTAAATGATACGCATAGAGGTTAACGGCTAGCTCAAGGTCATAGCTAGCATGTGCACAGTCAGAACCAGAAAATATGTTTGCCTGACTCAAATGTCCATGCAAGAGGAAATGGTGCAGTACATGTCCTCCCGCAGTTTAACAACTAGAAAACTACACAAAATACTTGAAGCAACTATTTTCAGACACTGGACTATAGGCAGCACAGGACTGTGATCCATGAGTAGAGGAAATAGCATGGTGAGCCCTGTGATGCCCTACCTTTCTCCTGGAGGCAATGTCCAGACTGCTGCATAGGGGGTGGGGACCCAAGCACAGCCAGTCCTGGATTTTATTGAGTTTAAGAGTTAGAAATAAGAGTTCAAGAATACTGAGGAAGATGAAACATGTGGTGCAGAGTATGGGAAAGGAGGGAGCTATGCAAATAGAGCTCTAGAATCTATATAGGAGTCCCTTCAAGTCTTTGGCTGAATACTAATCTGTGCATGTGTAGGGTGAAATTCCACAAGGCAGGACAAAAACTGACTAACTCCTAGGGAGCTATAAAAATTCTCAGAGCTCACACAGGCTTAGAAGATGTTTGAGTACTTATCAAACAGAATGGAGACATCTTATTGAATATGTAGGGCATTGAAGAAAGTTACTAGAAAAGTCACATCTTTTGTAGTAGAGCTAAGCTGATCTATAAGTGTGAAGCTGATCTATAAGTAACTTAACAGCCTTCCAAAACAAACCACAACATTTTTAAAAGAAGACAACAAAGGACAAACATAACATTCCCAACCGCTCTGACAGGGATCACAATAGAGGGTCCCTGACAGAGTGGGAGAAAAATTTAGAACAAAATTCAAATTCACAAAAAAAGACTAGACTTACTGGTCTGACAGAGACTGGAGATACCCCTAAGAATATGGCCCCTGGACACCCTGCTAACTCAGAACTGAAGCAACTCCCGAAGTCCACCTTTCAGCCAAAGATTGGACAGGCATATAAAACAAACAATAACACGTGAGGAATGTGCTTCTTAGTTCAATCAAGTATACGAGACTAAATGGACAATACTTGCCCAAAAGCAAAGATAAGAAGACATGAAGAGACAGGAAAACTGGACAAATGGACACAGAGAACCCAGGGGGGAAAGGGAAACGGGGAGAGTGCTGACACATTTCAGGGATTGCAACCAATTTCATGAAACAATTTGTGTATGAATTTTTGAATGAAAAACTAATTTGCACTATACACTTTCACCTAAAACTCAAGTAATCTTAAAAATAAATAATAATCGTGATAACTGTAAGCGTTTCTTCTAAAAAAAAAAATAACATTCATAGTGTCTAGTATCCAGTAAAAAATGACTAGACTTACAATGAAGCAGCAGCAAACGAGACCCAGAAATTACAGAGACAACAGAATTAGCAGACAAGGACTTTAAAACAGACAATATATATAAGCTCAATGATTTAAAACAGGGATTGGTAAACTTTTTCTGTAAAGCGCTAAATAGTAAATATTTTAGGCTTTGCAGGTCACATATACTCTCTGTCACATATCTTTTGTGTGTATGTGTGTTTAATCATTTAATAATGTAAAAACTATCCTGAGCACACAATCCATACAAAAACAGGCTATGGACCTGATTTAGCCCACAGGCCATAGTTCCATAGCTCATAATGCTTGATTTGAAAGCAAACATTTTATATATATATAATATGGAGACGAATGAAAGATATTTTAAAAAAAGAAGAACTAAATGGATCTTCTAGAAATGAAAACTATAATATCTGAAGTAATAGTCACTGTATAATCTCGACAACAAAAAAGACACTGCAGAATAAAAGATCGGTAAACTCAAAGACACAGCAATAGAAATTATCCATTTTAAAACATAAGAGGTGAAAAGAAACTGGAAATAAGGTAAACAGAGCCTCAATGACCTGTGGGACAATTTCAAGTGATGTGACATGTACGTAAGTAGAGTCCCAAAAGGAGAGGAGAAAAACAGAAAAATATTTGAAGAATAGTGGCTCACTTTTTTCCAAATTTGATTTTTAAAAAATATCAAGCCATATTATAATCATATTGCTAAAAACAAATAAAAAATAGAAAAGTTTAGAAGCAGACCGAGAAAATAAAAAAGGCATATTACATTATCTACAGGGGGGCTTAATGTCATAGACGTCTTTTCAGAAATTATGCAAGTCAGAAGACAATGGAAACACACCTTCAAAATAAAAGGCTTCACTAACATCTTCACTATTCTATCTCCCGATGAGTATAGTAATAACTCCTAACACACAGTTTCTATAAGGACTTAACATATAGTATATCTTTTTAAAAGTTCTGGATGTAAAGCATATTATACTATGATTATTATTTAAACATGAAGTGATCACATTTTTATATCTACATCACAAAAGCCTAATTTCCTAGAATGATAATCTAGCCCAAAGTATTTTTCAATTTAACCTCCCACTTTTCCCCATAATGTATTTGCCTGATGAATTATTACCACCATTCTCCAGCCCACCAGATATTTTCTGACTTCCAAGTATTTACACATACTACTAGCTACTCGTTTTTGAAGACACTTCTCAGTGCCAGCTTCTCTTAAAGTCTTCCATGACCAACTTTCCAGCAGCAATTCTTCCTCTTTTATGTTTCCATAATATATTCTTGTATCAGTGATTCTCAGACTTTAATGTGCATATAAATCACATGGAGTAGAGCCTGAAAGTTGCATTTTTTCAAATTCCCCAGATGCTGTTGATATTGCTGGTCTGACAGGACCCCGCTCTTAAGTAGCAAGTTATTATGCCTCTTATTATGGTTTTATTGTTATCTTGCCTACTAAAATGGCAACTATTTAAAGAAGAGACCAGGTTACTTTCTCCTTTGTACTACCGTAGCACCTAATACAGGACTATGCAGCTAGTTGATGAGAGAGATGACAGATAGGTAATAACCTTAGCCAATCTCCTGCTTGCCTAGTCAAACCTAGAATTCCCATTCCCTGACATTTATGCATTGTCTTAGTCATCTAGTGCTGCTCCAACAGAAATACCAGGAGTGGATGGTTTTAACAAAGAGCAGTTTATTCTCTCATAGTCCTGTTAGCTACAAGTCCAAATTCAGGGTATTAACTCCAGGAGAAGGCTTTCTCTCTGTGTCAGCTCTGGAGGAATATCCTTGTGATGCATCAGTCTTCATGGTCTGGGAGCATCTCAGTGCAGGAACCTGAGGCCCAAAGGATACGCTTTGCTCCCAGTACTGCTTTCTTGGTGGTGTGAGGTTCCCATGTGTCTCTGCTCGCTTCTCTCTTTCATATCTCAAAAGAGATTGCATTAAGACACTATCTAATCTTGTCAACTTCATCAGTATAACCTCATCACAGTGATAGAATTTACAACACATAAGGAGATCACAGATAATCTCATCATAGTGATAGAGTTTACAACACATAAGGAAATCACATCAGATTACACATTCATACAACACTGGGAATCATGACCCAGCCAAGCTGACAGATATATTTGGGGGACACAGCTCAATCCATGACATGCATCCATATCTAATTTTTTAAGTGTTAAGGGAAAGTAACTCTTGGGTCTCCTTCAAGCCCTTGTACCAATGCATAACCCTGTGATCGCCAGTGTGTGTGTCAGCTTGGCTGGGCCACAATTCTCAGTGGTTTGGCAGTTATATAATAATGTGATCACCTTCATCATGAGATTTGATATAATGGTTATTGTGAGTAGCCAATCAGTTGAAAGGGAGTTTCCTTGGGCATGTGGCCTGCATCCAATATAAGTGGACTTTCTGGCAAGGCTCATGGGCTTTTGCTCGATCTGGATTCTGCAGCTGGCTCCTGTTCATCTGACCTCTGGTTCTTGGGACTTGAGCTACCAGCTTACCTGCAGTCTTGGCTGCCGATCTTGGGATTCATCAGTCTTCACAGCCTGTGAGCAAGAGCCCTGCTCTCTGAACTGCTGATTGCGGGTTCTCCAGGCTCTGAGGCTACATGAATCAGAAGCCTCCAGCCTGACCCACGGACTTTGCATGTTCCAGCTTCTACAACCACGTGAGCCATTTTCTTAATATAAATCTGTATATATATTTATACATTTTACTGGTTTTGCTTGTCTAGAGAACCCAACCTAAGACAAACCCATTACTCTATGATAGCTCCAAACGACTATGAGAAATTCATTAAGAATGATACTACACTGATAAAAATCATTGCTTATTTTGCTGAATTTTAAAATGTGGATTTGCTGAGACTATTTTCTTTACACAAACACCATAAGTACCTTCTGTCTCTAGAGTGAAAAAAGAACCACATGTGTGATATGTTGTCTTCCAAGGAAGAAAATGGTTATAACTAAAAACAGAGAAAAAGCATCCATCCCTTCCAGACTCTCATAAACTTAATGAAGTCTCTGTATTTAAAAGGCTTCATAGACTTTTTCTTCCCCTCTCCTCCCCTACATCCCATGACCCAAAGTCTCCTGGGTAGTGCTGTGCCTGCCATGTGACTGACAGCACTGGCTATGAACACTTCGATATTGTTTTATACTGCAGGACTCAACATGTGTTTCCCCTTTGCAAAAATTACATTATGTCACAGGAAGTCTCTTTTCTCCAACACAACCGGCAGATATTCTCAGACAAGGCTTTGCAAATAAGTAAAGAAGATAAATTAATTCTGTTGCAGTTGTTTAAAGTGCACATGTTTGCTACAGAGTCTTCATTTTATAGTCCAGCTCTAGCTAATTCATCTATGCACTATGTTCTAAATTTCTTGCTCCAGCTAAAATGAATGAGACTAGGATGAGGAGGAGAGTTTGCTCTTGTCTGCTGTGCATTTATAAAGTACAATAGCTTCCCATCCTTGGCTTTTGACCAGGTTCACTTCAGATGATAGTTTGACTTCCACACTGACAAATGTTTCAGCCTGTTACCAAAAGAGTTAGAAATTAAAGAATTGTCAGAATTCCATTTCTTTCATGATGCCTTCTCCAGTTTCTCAGAGGGCTAACAAAATTCCCACGCCTTACCTAGTTTGAAAATAAAAGCATTTCTGTACTTTCCACCCAAAATATATTTACCCTTGTTCCTTAATCTAAAGTGCATTTCTCATATCCATACATTATGTAAAAAATCTTCCCTTCTAATTCCTTTAGGTTTATATTTAACTCTTGCTAAGCCCTATATATCCCCTTCATTATTGTTGTTTGTCTTAGGTTGTAAACAGCTCAAAGCCAGAGATGGAAACAACATGGGTCTCTTTTGTCAATACCCAGCAGAGCACCACAGATAATTTAGAGTTTATTTAATTACGATGATAATCCTAATGATCGCTTAAATTTTAATAACACCTACATGTTTAAGAAATTTTTTCCTGCCTATATTATCATAATCATTCTTCATTTATTTAACAAATATTTATTGAGTATCTACTACTCATGACAAGCATCAAGTAAGGCATTATGGGGGTTACTCTGGTGAACAAGAGAGACATGGTCTCTACCCCCATTTAATTTATATTCAGTGAATGTTTACTGAGTTCTGATAAGGTTATGGACACTCTATGTCGGTGATGTATTTAGAGGTTACAATTTATTTTATAGATCTGAAAACTGAGACCCAGAAGGGTTAAGTGACCTTCTCAAGTCCACGTAGCTGGCTGTAGGTGCAAGGGATGTAGCAAGGACCGGATATTGTGACAGAGATTGACCAGAGCCAGATAGCCAGAAGTAGCCCATATCAATGACAATTAGCTTCCAAACTGAGGTCATAAAGAAATTATAGTATTTTGGTATAATGAAAAGAAGTTCAGCACAGCAATTAAGATATTTGAATTCGGGTTCCATATTATTATTTCCTTATGCAATGAGTAAGGTCAGCAGTTTTCAAACAGCTTTACTTACAGTCCTACAGCTCTAAGGAGATGACTTAGAAGTCTTTGAGGGGAGTCGTGGGAGAATGAGTGGACTCCAAACTTTCTGTTCCAGATTTAAGCAAAGTATCAAAGCTTTATCTGTTTTATATATTGAGGTTCTGCATATAATTTTTTTTTAAAAAAAAGGAATTCAAAAGAATAAAACAAAAAAAAATTGGAAATTAATTAACTGATGATCTTTAAGACATTTTCAATTCTGATCACCTAACTCGGTAATCTTTTCATCCTTATTAGCTAAGAGTGTGTTTCTTCTGTATCTGGGGTGGTTAACATGGGACTCAATTCCAAACAGACTGGTCAGTATGGTAGACTCTAGAGCCTTGCCGCTCAAAATGTGGTTGGTGGATCAGCAGCATTAGCACCAGCTGGGAGTGTGTTAGAAGCACAGAACCTTGGTCCCTGCTCAAACCTCTGAATCAGAATCTGCATTTTACAAAGATCTTCAAGGGATTTGATGAACATTAAAGTTTGAGAAGCACTGACACAGAAGATAATTGGAATATTTCTTGGTTAATGTACATCATTGGCTCCCATCACGTTCCTCTCTCTCCATGGTTTATAGCTAGGTTTGGATGGCCGGTTAGGTTAGATTAGGACGGCTGATCACTCCTGCTCTGTCCCACTTTTCCATGGCTCCAAGGGAAAATGTAGTATCAGCATTTGTATATCCTAACTTATAACTTAACAGTCACCACCTGCCAACTTACCCTTATAAACGGTCTCCAAAAACCCATGACCATGCAGAACAAGGGGATATCGAAAGCAGCTCTTCTTCAATAAAGAGCTGGGACCCCTTTGATTAGATCATCTTTCTAATCCAGTTCAATTCAGATACTCGCTAATTTTATAATGCAGACATTCATAACAAAAATCTGTCAGAGCCTTTAAAAAATGCCTCAGGCTCATCCATGTGCTATTAAAGCTGGGCTGAGTAATAAAAGCTATAAATGTCCTTGGAGACAGCACTCATGCCCAGAGAGCATGATATCCCATAATAAACCTATTGGCTGGTTACCCTGGCACCTTTCTCCACCCTGATCTCTGAAAACCAGAGAAAGGCAAACATCAGAATGTCAATCCAAAGGAGTGGACATGGGTATAAGATACTTCGCTTGAAAAGTTTTCATAAGATCATATTTCTGGTCAGATTCCTATTACTTCTGAGTTGTAGTCAGGAGGCGATTTTTTCATTAGCATTTCTCTTCCCAGAAGGAAAACATTATCCCCAAAATAAAATTCTAGTGAACTAAATCGTTTCCAACCTCGGTATCATTTCAGGCTTGGTGTCATTTGTGGATTCAAGATTCAGTCCTGTTTAATCTGCTCAAGTTCCATTCCTAACAGGAAAAAATGCCAAGAAACAAATGAAAAGATGCACTCCATTTTCAAAGGCAATCATTTTCGTGTTTTAGATTGATCATAAAGCAGTTCAATTTATCAGCTTCTTACAGAGTCAGCTCTTTCTAGAAAAGTCAAATCTGACTGCATTCATTCTGTCAACAAACATTTATTGAGTGTCTACCAAGTGCCAGGCATTGGGGCTGGCCACTAGGAAAACTAAGACAGATTTGTTTGTTTTTTAATCAAGAAACTCATAGATTTCTTGTGAAGACAGAAAGATAAATAACTATGAAGTTATACAATCAATACCTTCCTTACTGGTGTTTTGGACAAGATAATATAGGAATACAGACTAGTGAGCAATGAGGATCCAAATATGGGTAAGACTCTGACCTTGCTTTCAAGGAGGTTTTAATCCAGGAGCAAACAAGAAACACACAGCCTAACACTTGTAGGCATTTCATGCTAAGTGCCAAATGTACAATTAGCCAAAACACAGCCAGGGCTAAATGTCAATGGTTAATAATAGTATCTAGAGAGTAACTGAGCACTGTCGTGGTGGGCTGTGGAGATTAGGGAGGAATAGTGGAATGAATGGATTTGAGCTGACTAGAAGAAATGGGAAGAAATTCTACTGCAGAAAAAAATGAGAAAAGGGATGTCTTCTCAGGGGAACTAGTATGAACAAAGACATGCAGGTAGGAAAGCACCCTATCTCTCCACTCCTGAGCAACATTAAGGCTATCAATCTCTTGGAACAGAAAATTTATGCATAAAGTATGTTCAGTGATAAATTCCTAGTTCTAAGTCATTTTCTTCATTTAAGTTGATCAAATCCAATAAGTAAGCGCTATATTAGGCACTAGGGAAGTAACATCTGGAATCTCAGAACACAGAGAATATTAGAGAATTTAGCAGCTATTTTGTCCAATGGCCTAATTTTGTGGGTGTGGACAGAGTCCACCAAGCTACAATAGCTAGAATCTGAAGTTAAAACACAGGTACCTAATTCCAAATCCAATGCTCTTTCTACTATATCACACTCATTCTTAAATAATAGGAAATATGCCTCCTATCAAAGAGCTTAAACATGGAAAAATTCAAACGTTGTTTTTCACGCAAGGAAGATATAAAAGTGCATGCTCATTCCACTCTGAGCAAAATGAGGTAGCTTTCTTAAAAATTTATACAAAAACGAGCCTTCTGTGTATTATGAAAATAAAGTTTTCTGTCAGCTAAAGACCTGAAAGAAAAGAATACCAGAAAGATATTTACCTGTGTTTTATTGACTACCCAAAGGAATTGAACTGCGTGGTTCATAACAAATTATCAATAATATTTTGAAGAATGGAAATTCCAAAACACTTAATTGTGCTTATGGGAAACCTATACATAGAACAAGAGGCAGTAATTTGAACAGAACTAGGTGAGAATACGTGGTTTAAAATCAGAAAATGTGTGTGTCAGGGTTGTAACTTTCAGCATACTTATTCAATCTGTATGCTGAGCAGATAATCCGAGGAGCTGGACTGTCTGAAGAATAATGTGGCATCAGGATTGGAGGAAGACTCATTAACAACCTGTGATATGCAGGTGACACAATCTTCCATGCTGAAAGTGAAGAGGACTTGAAGCACTTACTGATGAAGATCAAAGACTACAGCTGTCAGTATAGATTACACCTCAACATAAAGAAAACAAAAATCCTTACAACTGGACGAATAAGCAACATCATGATAAATGGAGAAAAGATTGAAGTTGTCGAGGATTTCAGTCTTCTTGGATCAACAATCAATGCCCACAGAAGCAGCAGTCAAGAAATCAAACAATGTATTGCACTGGGCGTTATCTGCTGCAAAAGACCTCTTTAAAGCGCTAAAAATCAAAGATATCATTTTGATGACTAAGGTGTGTCAGACCCTGACCCAAGCCATGGTATTTTCAATTGTCTCATATGCATCAGAAAGCTGGACACTCCTTAGAAGCAAGGATGGCAAGACTATCTTGCTTACTTTGGACATGTTATCAGGAGCAACCAATCCCTGAAGAAGGACTCCGTGTTTGATAAAGGGGAGGATCAGCGAAGAAGAGGAAGACCCTCAATGAGATGGACTGACACAGTGGCTGCAACAGTGGGCTCAAATATAGCAATGATTATGAGGATGGCACAGGACCAGACAACTTCGTTCTATTATATATAGGGTCGATATGAGATGGAACCAACTCGATGGTACTGAACAACATAACAACAACAAAGGCCAGATAATGAAAAGCCACATATCCCCTGGAGTTGCAACTTCTGGAGGTAAAGGTTGCCCTGGGTTCTAAGGACAGAAGAGATTTTTCTCCTGCAGAGATAAAAAAGACTAAACCAAACTCACTGCTGTCGATTCATAGTGATTCTATAGGACAGAGTAGAAACCCCACTGGGTTTCCAAGACTGTAAATCTTTACAGAAGCAGACTGTCACATCTTTTCTCCCATGGGGTGGCTGGTAGGTTTGAAACACTGGCCTTTTGGTTAGCAGCTGAGTGCTTTAGCCACTGTGCCACCAGGACTCTGTTTATCTGCCTAAGGCTCAGTCTGCTTTCTAAACCTTGCATCCGAAAAATATAGACCAAAGGATGTGCAATCTTTGGTCACAATAGTAAAGGTCCAATCATTTAAATAAGTACAAAAATTAACACAATAACTCAAAGCCCTCAAAGGAAAGTATCATGGAATATCAAATGATTAGTTATTTTCTCATCTGTTAAATCCTTTCTGGGAAAATAAATATATAGATAGTTGGGTGCAGAAGGTAACAGAATAATAATTACTCATTAAAACTTCTCAACCATGAATTTTAACCCCATTATTTGGCTCAGCTATTATAATATGCTTGGACATCAGAGAAGAGAGGTGGAGAGGTCCGACTCAAAAAGATTTGTATTTTTCCCAAGCACATTGGAATATATATTATTTTAATCAGACCAAGTTTTCTACCTACAGATCTTTATGGCTGTATCTTCCTTAAAACATCTTTCAAGATCATTGTATTATGCCCCATAACACATTTTGGAAGATGGAAATTCTTTTGTTTTCCAAATATATCACATGTGAATCATAGAATTTTGGAATGCTGGGGTTTATTGGGATGTTATATGTTAAGTCCAAGCCTCCGCTGGCTGCTTAAATCTCTACTATGATATCCATGATGTCTGTTGTTGTCTTAGGGCATTAGTTGATTCTGACTCATGACAACCCTGTGTGTTAGAGGAGAGATGCTTCATAGGGTTTTCTTGGCTATAATTTTTATGGAAGCGGATCACCAGGTCTTTTCTTTCACAGTGCCACTTGGTGGGTTCGTATGGCCGACCTTCCAGTTACTAGATGAGTACAAACCATTTGCACCACTCAGGGGCCTAGTAGATATTCTAGCTTCGACTTGAATACCATCAATGAGAAGAAACCTACTACTTTCTAAGGCCACGTCTTCATTTTCTTGCATTACAACCTAATAAAGGTCAAAATCTGCTTTCTTATAGCTTCAAGATTTTGCATTTTGAGATAACAGAGCCCAAATCTATTCCCTCATCTAGATGACAACTCAAGCCAGCAGACATTTATTAAATGTGCCAGGTGCCATTCTGGGTACTGCATATTAAATGAATGAATAAATGAGGCAAGATTCTACTTTACTTGTAATGGGGAGATAGACATGCTCTAGTATACTCAGGTTGCTCAGATGGGGCACTTCACCCAGATTTGGGAAGTTAGAGGAAGTCTTAAGTGTGTTTTTAAGAACAAATAGGAGCTAGCAAAAAAAGGAAAAAAAGTCATTACCTAAAGGAAAAAAATTAAGCAGAGGTATAAAGATGATAAATATATGGTATATTCAAAGAACTATAAGTAGAATGGTATGTGGGGAAAGTGGTAGGCAATGGGATTAGAGATTTAGGTAAGGATCAGATAAAGTTCCTTGTGTATCATGCCTAAAACCTCCAAAGTGTTTTAAACAAAAGAATAATAAAACCAAATTTACCATTTTTTTAGATTACTCTTGTGACAGATTAGAGAAAAGGAGTAGAAGAGCTGAAACCATTTAAGAAAGCATTTCAATAATCCAGATTAAAATTTTAATTACAACTGTAGCCATGGGGATGTGCTTAGGAAATATTTATGTAGTAAAATTGACAGGACTAGATTATTAATTATAAGTGGAGGGCAATGGAGAAGTGGCAGCTCGAAGATGATTCACTGGATTCTGGCTTGAGTGATCGGGTGGCTGTTGGAAGTACCAACTGTTGGTACATCAAGTTGGAGGTATTAGTATGGGTTAAGACTGGATTTATTAAGTTTAATATAGTAACATTAAAATACCAGTTAAGGTGAGTGGTTAGTAATCGGATACAAGTCTGGAGCTCAGAGGGAAATTGGGCTTGGAGAAACAAACCCAGCATCTAAGTGATTAATTTTGAGCTTCAGAGCATAGAAGATCATCCAGGTACAGAACACAACCTGAGAAATGAGAACCATAAGAAAAGAAGCGTGAGGAATAACATTTAAGGTTACTTCAGTGGTTAAGTGATCAGCTGCTAATCAAAAGGTCAGCAGTTCGAATCTACCAGCCGCTCCTTGGAAACCCTATCGGGCGGTTCTACTCTGTACTATGGGTTCGAGTTGGAATTGACTTGACGACAGTGGGGTTTTGGTTTTTCCGGTAGTTGAAGATAGCCAGTGTGTTCCTCCTCGGTCTTCTCTTTTCTAGAGTAAACATTCACAGATCTTTCCACTGTATCTTCTCAATTGCTTCTGAATATGTTTCACTTTGTCAGTTTCCCTCCTAAAATGGGATGCTTTCAACTGATACTAATACTTGAGTGGAGAATAAAACTATCATCTCCATTCTGGACATCATAAGCGGCAAAGATAGTAAATGTGCTCCGACTGCCATAATATAGATTTGCAACTAGAAAGCTGCTGCCCATTTCAGAGCTAAGGAAACGTGAGGGAAAATGGGCCAAGGTTTTTATGAAACAAGCTCCTTTTCCTCTCTCTCTTTCTTCTTCTTCGAGCCAGATGCAAATGTCAGTGAGGCCAAAATTTAGAGGATCATTGAGCCACCAGATGGAAGGAACCTGGGACTCTGAATCCCCACATGGGGGAAAACTACACAAATGACAAGGAACATCTGATTTTGACAGTTAAGTGAGCAAGAAATAAATTTCAATTATGTTAAACCACTGAGATTTAGGAGTCTTTTTTTACAAAAGCTAGTATTACCCTAATACTGTTCATATATTAAAACAATGCAAGAAACCATTAGTTTTGAGGGGAGGGACATCACACCATGATTTATACTTAGGCTGTTATCAACTAAAACCCCTCATATTTACAAACTTATGATTCCCCTCATTCTGTAATTATGCATTGACCTTTTGGATCCAATTGCAGAACTTTACATTTATTTCTATTAAATTTCGTCTTACTAAACTTAGCTGATCTCTGAATATTTTAGATATGTTTTGATTATGATTTTGTCATTCAGTGTATTAACGATTCCTTTCAACTCTCTGGCATCTACGTATTTCATCAACGTTTCTGTCTTTGAATTATTAATAAAAATAATTGAAAAGTGGTTACTAGACTAATATTTCCAGAAATATTCTCATAATTCCTGTGCAACCTCTTCCAACCCTGAAAATGCCCCCCTCACCCCAATTTGAGCATACTCAACTACCCTTTGAGTTTTGCAGAACTTGAATATGAGGAGGATCAAAATAATAAAAATGAAAAACAATCAAAGGAAATCTATTCTTCTGCTTTCCATCCCCCTGACTTAAGCTTTTCACGAGTTCCAAACCACTCTTTTCTGATATACCACAGTAGGATCCAAACTGGCTTGTCTTCTCCCAGTCTTCCTCACCCCCCTTTATCCAGGACTCTGCTCTCACAGTTCTTTCCTCTAAAACCAATCTGCTCACGTTACTCTCCTGCTAAAGACTTCCAATGACTTCCCATTCAATCCAAATCTCTTAGCGTGGTGTACAAAGACCTTTTTGAGTTGGACTCCAACTACCCAAACGTTTTCATTTTCCTCTACCTCCATTGTAAAGTTCTTATCATTCACCAAATATGTTAGGTCCTTCAACAAGCCCTGCCTTGTAAATACTGTTCTTCAGCTTGAATTGATGTTTTCCCTTCTTTCCTACATCCCTCAGGCAGAATTAATTGCCTTCTCCTCTGCACCTTCGTATTTACTCTGTTCAACTTCTACTCAATCACTTGTCATTGGTTACAGTTCCTCCTTTCTTCTTTAGCCTGTGATCATGTTGAGGACAAGCCCATGGCTTTCATCTCTATTTCTCCATATCCCAGTATAATGTGAGCTTCATAGTCAATGTTCAATAAATATTTGTTGAAATAATGAGTGATGTGATTGAAGGAGAGTGAAATGCAAATGGTAAATGAACAGAAAAGGTGGTAAAAGGTGGAAGACATTACTCTGACACGGAAAAACAAAAAATCACTTTGCTAATATTTATGCAGTGTTAGGAGAAGCATGCGCGCATTATTGTTCAATAATCATGTGGCTGTAAGAGCCAATGATTTTTTTTTTTCAGAGTGATTGAGGGCCTTCACATAGACACAAGCCATCATATTTACAAACTCATTTCCTCCATTCTGTGATTATGCATTGACATTTTAAATCTATTTACAAGTCCTGGACCTACACTGATACATACGATAGATCCAGAAGCATGAAACTCCGTTTGTATCTAAACCCTTAATACTGGTCCTAGGAGCCCTAGTGGCACAGTGGTTAAGCATTTGGCTACTAACCAAAAGGTCAGACGTTCAAACTCACCAGCCACTCCATGAGGGAAAGATGTGGCAGTCTGCTTCCATGAAGATTACAGCTTTGGAAACCCTATGGAGCACTTCTACCCTGTCGTATAGGGTCGCTATGTGTCAGAATCGACTCAACAGCACACAACAACAACAAATACTGGTCCTAAATCCGGTCAAATTACTAGTATTATTTGTAGTTGTTGTTGTGTGTTTTAGCAAAATAATAATGAATGAATATCAGTGAGAAATGTCCAAATATCTAGAACTAGATTGAGTAGAAAGAATAAATCCAGTAATTAGTCTGGGAGCACAAAGCAGGGTTGATTTCATTACATAATAGTTTCCAAAGGGAACTAGCTGTCTTCTTTTTGAATCTTGATTAAAGGTGTGCTAGGAAGGGTATTCTACTCAATGCTCCTTGGGGATTTCTTTCCATGATTTGGTTTCCCTTGAGTAGCTAGTATGATTAACTGGGCTGGTTTCTTTCATAATTGTCCTGAAGCCCTTTGTATCCTCAAACTGCTTTGTAATTGTTGTTCCTTAGGATGCCCTTAAAAATGAATCATTAGGTGAGGTGGTGGGGCAATTTCAGCTCAGAGAGGTTGCTGTTGGCCAGGCCAGGATAAACCCATAGAAAGTCTTTCTACTTAGTGTGTTAGGAGTGTTCTTTTAAAAATATCTGCATTTCTGAAAATCCAAGATGCCCTAAAGAATAATCAGCTTGGCTTTGCCTTTTTGGATTTGCGATAGGGGTGCCAGATGAAATACAGGATGCTCAGTTAAATTTGAATTTCAGATAAACAATGAATAATTTTTTAGTATGAATGTGTCTCATGCAATACTAGGAGTCTTGCATTTTTATTTGCTAAATCTGGGAATTCTAACTTAGGAGGACAATATTATTTACCCCAGAGTTGTATGAACTTGGGCAAGAAACTTAATATTTCTGGGTTGAAATTTTCTCATCTTTGAAAATAAGATGCTGTGCTACATGACCGGTAATGTGCCTTCCATTGCTGACTATGGTACAATATCTTTCCATCATCCAATACTCACCTAAAGGTATAATTATGGTGTCATGGAAACAGTATTGCACTCAGAGTTAGAAGGCCTGAGTTTGAATCCGACCTGTCTACCATTAACTGGTCTTAGGCAAATAAAATCCTTAGAGTTTCAGATATTTCATCTACAAAAATGGGGATATTTCTTTGATATGTTTATTGTAAGGATCACATTAGTTGTCTACAGAAGTGCTTTGGGTCTACGTAAAATTATCAACAGATATGACTTATTAGAAAGTTACTCAGCTCTTACCAGAAGTTACTCTCAACCAATGTTGAAGCCAGCTATTATCAAAGCTACATAGCCAGAGGCTCCATTCCCCCATATGATTCAAGCCAAGATTTCAATCTGGGATGAATTCCCACAGTCGTGGTTTGTCATCTTTGCTCTTTGTATTTCTGGAGACTTGAGTTCAAATGTCATCTCTATACATTTGTATTAGTTATCTAATGCTGCTATAAAAAAAATAACACAAGTGGTTGGCTTTAACAAACAGAAGTTTATTCATTCACAGTCTAGGAGGCTAGAAGTCCAAATTCAGGGCGCTAGCTCTAGGGGAAGGCTTTCTGTCTCTGTTAGTTCTAGGGGGACGTCCTTGTCATCAATCTCCCCCTGGTCTAGGAGCTACTCAGCACAGGACCCTGGGTCTAAAGGGCATGCTTTCTTCCCCTCTTCTCTGTAAAGAAATGGCTCATGTGGTTGTAGAGAATGAAGGTCCCAAGTTCATGGGTCAGGCTGGAGGCTTCTCCTGACTCATGTAGCCACAGGTGCTGGCAAATCCAAGATCGGAAGGTCAGATAGGAGGCCTCTGGCTCACGGGGTGCAGAGGCCAATGAATCCCAAAATCAGCAGGTAAGATGGCAGGTAAGCTGCTAGCTCAAGTCCCAAGAACCAGAGATCAGATGAACAGGATCCAGAGCCAGCAAAAACCCAAAAGCCTTGCCAGAATGTCTACTTATATTCAACGCAGGCCACGTGCTCAAGGAAACTCCTTTTCAACTGATTGGCTACTCACAGCAGATCCCATCATAGAGGTGATCACATTATATCAGATCTCATCGTGGAGGTGATTACACCATTATACGACTGCCAAACCACTGAGAATCATGGCCCAGCCAAATTGACACACAACCTTAATGATCAGAACATTTATTTCCTCAAATATTAAATGGGCAAAATAAAACCCACTGTACACATTTATTGTGAGAAAACATATACAAAAGTCCTGGCACACAGAGTTTCTCACTATAGTGCCAGTTTCCTTCCCTTCTCTATGGTTACCTTGGATGCCTTAGTTGAAGCCTGGCCCTGGGTAGAGACCACCAGTGGATGTTGTATTTAAGGAACAGACCTCAGTTTCCATTCCCCTCCTCAACCAAGCATAAGACATTGATGGTTCAGTGGTAGACTTCTCACCTTCCACATGGGAGACCCCCACTCAATTCTCTCCCAATGCACCTCATGCCCAGCCACCGCTCATCTGTCAGTGGAGGCTTGCGTATTGCTAACATGCTGAGCAGATTTCATTGCAGCTTCCTGACTAAGGTGGACTACGAACAAATATCTGGTGATCTACTTCCAAAAATCAGCCAGTGAAAACCCTTACGGATCACAATGGTCTGATCCCCAAGTGATCATGGTGATGGCACATGTCTGGGCAATGTTTCTTTCTATTCTGCACAGTGTCACCATGAGTCGAGGGCTATCTCAATGGCAACTAAAAACAACAAAATCTAAACCAAGCAGCTCCAGAGTCAGAACCCATCAAGAATAGGACAGTCTCCTCCACTCTCCAGACTTCCTCCCAGGATGGAGTCTGAGACATATTCATGATCTCTATGGACCCATAGGACAATAATAACCTTCCTTAACCTTGGCCAGATTCAAACCAGAAAGCAGCAGGAGGAAAGTTGCCTTGACCCAAGGGGGTATCCAGTCTTTCCCAGGCCAGACACAGGATAATGAGATCCAGACCACATGAAATTCTCTGTATTTAATTACATGCCTGCCTAAGCCCTGCCTGCACTAGGTCGTCCAGCTTCTCTCCCTTGCTTCATCTCTCCTTCTTGCTTCAGACACAGCTCTTCTTCAGCCACATTTTCAGGTCACCAGGCCAGTCTTAAATGGGGACCAAGAGATGTCTGCCCTGGGGAACTTCCAATCTGCTCAGGGGGTGTCAGATTCACCCTTTGCAGGAGTCAACTTAGAGAGGGAAGCCAGAGCTTTGCATGCACATCTCCGGTGCAACAGTGACCTCCAGTGGCAATGTGGCTCTGGTCGAGCCAGGAGGAGAAAGAAAATGTCTCTCTCAGGACAACCCTATCCTCCTGGGAGGCTAGCATTCAGATGACAACTTCTTGGAACCACTTTCCAGAAAACCCATGCACACAATTAAAAAAATAAAGAAGGGAAGGAAGGAAGAAATAACTCCACAGCTACGCACTGATGGAATCTAACTGTGTCACTCTGCTGCTTACAAACTAACTGGCCAGTGATCCCTCTACTGCCCACAGGATAAAGTCTGAACTCCTCAGCACAGCAGATGGGGTCCTTTGTGATCTGGGCACTGCTACCTGTTATCTCCTACAACATTCCCATGCCCTGAAACACACCAGAATTCTCCATAGTCTCTGAACAGCCTGCACTGTTTCCTCTACTTTCAATGACCTCCTTCAATTCTCTGCTGGTAAAGTACAGTTCTCTGCCTGGTAAAATCCCTTACTTTTTTGAGGGTTTCATATTGGAAATTCCCTTCTTAGTGAACTAATTATGCTTTCAAAACATTCATTCAGACAGCCAGTGGAGCATATCAATTCATTTATTTTCAGGAAACAATAATAGAACATCTACTATAATGCCAGGCTATAATGCTACTATAATGTGCTGGATATTCGGCATAGTTCTGGGCCTCAGAAAGCTTACAGGGGAACGTACAGGAAAGTCATTGCCACAGAGTGTAGGAAGGAGTTTATGTACAAGTTACACAAATGGCTTAGGAACAGGGTCATGACTTCAGCCTGTGAATGGGGCAATCAGAGACCCTGCGCAATGAGGGGAGATGTGGCTGGGTCTTGAAGGATGAGTAGGAATGCGTTTAGGGCAGGGAGCCGTCCATATTGGCTACAGCACAGGTTCTGTGATGTACCTTTGAGGGATATAGGGCTAGAATGCAGACTGGGATGAGAAGACAGGCTCAAAAGAATTAAAATGTTTGCTATGGAAATGAGGAGTCATGGAAGGTTCTTGAATGAAAACAATATTTATGAAGAACAAACTAAAACCTAAACTAGCCATAGCATATAGGACAAATAAGCAAAGTGAGAGACACTGTGCCAGCCAAATCTAGTCTGAGAGGCTAAGGCAAAGTTGGTGAGGGGATAAACAGACAGGTCAGGTATAGGACATCAAGGGAAGACTCCAGAACACAAAAGGGGCATTCACTTGTTGTGTAGTTGTGAATAGGAACAAATGTCAAGGTTTCAGAGAATGGGACATCCAGGATGAAACATGAAGTCCAACTTGATTGTCTTTAACAGCAGCTTGTTAGATTATGGTTACTTCTAAAGGGCTGGGCCCTGACTGGCAAGGTCTAGGGTCTGATGAAGCTGCTCCAAAAGTTCTAGTTTCCACACGCTGAAGGACTGGCCCCCTACAGGTTCAATGGGACTCCATTCCTGGTTCAAATATGTGTCCTGGGCATCTGGGACATGATAGAGTTGTGGGCCTGTTCCTCAGCCTCCGAACGCTAAATACTGACTGGCTGTCCTCTTGCAGGGTTTGTTACGTGTCCTTTCTGGTCATTTTATCATGAACTGGGGAAGATAGTTGTACCTTGACATGCAGGACAGGGGACTAATTGGTGGCTGAGACGGTAGATAATGTATATTAGGAGACTATGTACCTATACATTTTTGCATTTGCATATCTCAGAGATCTCTTGAATATAAATGAAAGACCACATCCTCTCTTGTCTAGATGTTCCCACAGGCTAATCCTTCTTAAGGCTGTTGTATGAACTGAAATAAGATAATGGATGCAAAGTGCTTATCATTATACTTTGAACATAGTAAGTGCTCAAGAATAGATGAATATAATCCTTGTTGTTACAAAGCCTTCTTCTGTTTTATAAGGCTGATTGCATAAAAAGCCAATGCTTTGTATGGCAATGAACACTATGTGAAAGACCTCACCAACACGGAGCTAAAATAAATTAAACAGGAAGCTTAATGGAAACTTATCAAATTTGCTTCCTTTTTTTTCTTTTTTTAATTTTTCCCAATTTGTTTTTCAAGGGTTGCCTCCTAAGATTGGTTTAAGTAACAGAGATAGGCAGAATAAAAGTAGATTTCAAAAAAACAGTAAAGCTAAGATTTACTGAGTAATTTGTCCTCTTAATTCTGTGGTCTAAGATATTAGCACATAAACGGAACAAAAGTAATAGAAATTCAAAGATTGAATCATAGCTCCCTCTGTTATAAACTACAGCAAGCATAGGGAAAGGACACCTTTCTTCTTGAAGCACTCTGTCCCAGGAAGCAGGCAAAAGTCTAGGTGGTTTAACGGACAGGGGTGAGTGAGCTGTAAAACAATTTGCATCTCTACTTCAAATGGAATGTTTCATGGCAGGATTTAAGGAATATATTCAAGTTTGGGTCATATGTTATCCCAGACCTACACATGGAGTAAGCTACATTATTACTTTATTCAACAAAGGTTGGCTTCACATCTATGTGCACTGGACACTGATACAGACATAAAAAATCCACTACTTGCTTTTAAGGAGCTCAGAAGTTAGTGACAGAAATAGCCAAAAAAAAAAAAAAAAAACCTATGCCAATGCACTCTGAATAAACAGATATATATAGATGATCCCATGCAGGAGGGCAATGAGAGAGTTTAGGGGGAAAGAATCTCCTCCTGTTTCAGATGGTCAAGAAATATTTAGTAAAAGTGAGGATGATGAAGTTGAATCTTGCAGAATGCTCAGGAATAAGCCAAGCATCAAAGTGTGGGAGAGAGCAGCTTGGGAGGAAAGCAGGTGAAGATGAAACTGGGGAGAGAGGCAAGAGCAAGATCTTGCAGCATCTTGAATGTGATGTTAAGGAGTTTGAACACTTTCTGAAGTTCATGGGAGCTTGTGAATAATTTTAAGCATAGCATTAATGTAGAACATCCAATTCTTTGAATTATTATTTAGGCTTCTATGTAGAGGATAGACTGGAGGGGGCCAGATTAGAAGCCTGTTTGGAGGCTGTTGTAGTAGTACAGGTAAGGGCTTCTAATGATGTCCTGAACATTGATCTGTGATGAAAATGGAGGTGAGAGGGACAGAAGTTAGGAAGGAATAAGCAAGACTTGATGATTAATTGGTTGTGGATGATGCCATCCTTGAGATAAGGAATTTAAAATGAAGACCAGTTTGGAGGGAGAAAAGGTTAAGTTGGGTTAGGATATTTTGAGTTAGGGTGTCTGTAGAACATCTAGGAAGAGAGGTGCAACAAATAGTTGGACATTTGGACTTGGAATTCAGGAATGAGATCCACAATAGCTGTAAATTTGAGAAACATTACTATGAGGTGTTGGCTGAAACCATTAGGAGAATCCTGACATTTAAGATTTTAGGTAGATGAAGACAAGTTCATGGAGGGGATTGGGATACAGTCACCAGAAAGGTTGGAAGAAAAACCACAGAAGAGCCATATCATTGGGGCCAAGGAAAGAAGAACTTGCACGGCACCATCATACAGGAGGGAAGAAGTAACCGTAGGAAGAACTCACAGAGCCTCATGTGTCTAAACACCTATCTGTGTCGTCCATCCTTCTCTGCCCCTGACTTCCTACAAGAAGCTCACTTTCTATTCTATCATTTGTTTTACTTTATTCACCACATAAATCCTAGCTCAAAGTATCTTGTTTATTTTTGTTTCCATTGTCTGTGTCCCCTCTATAGAATGTAAGCTTGGTGAAGGCAATGACCTCAGACATTTTGTTCACCATTGTCTTCGTTTGGTGCCCCAAAAGCAGACCCTGAAGCAAGAATTGAGATGCAAGGGGTATACTTGGGAAGTTATCCAAATAAGCATGGGTAAGGGAGTGGGAAAGTGAAATGGGGAAGGGAAGGAATCCAATAAGAGTGAGTTTCAAACTACTTACCACTGTGGGCAACTGGAATGTAATACCACTGGGAGCCTTTGCGGGCCAGTATTGAATGCATATTTCGGAGATATCCCACCCAAGGGGCAAGGGGCCTGGGGTCTCTATACACTCACTGTCAATTGCTATTGAGGAATGCTAAAGGCTGGGAGGCTTTAATTTCCTAGCACTTCCTGTCTATCCTACATGTAGGCAGAGGTGCTCCAGCAGCTGTATAAAGCCCTCAGGCAAAGCAATACAAGTGCTGGCAAATGGAAGTGGGGCCAGGGTATATAGAAATGGTAGGAGTAAAGGGATATGAGCAGGCCCTGAGAGCATTTGCTATAACTCCCAAATCCCCAGCATCAAGAATAGTGCCAGGCACATTGTCAACTCTCAGTAGATATTTGAGTAAATATTGTGATAAACAAATGAAGGAAGGAATGGCCTTCTCAGCTTTACCTCACACCACTTTTCCCCTTGAGCTCTACGTTCCAGCCATTCTGGACTTTTTACCAGTCCTTACCTCAGGGCCTTCTCATGTGTTATCCCCATGGCCTGGAATGTTTCCTTTGCCATTCAGTGTTGCTTCCTCAAGAAAGCCCTCTCTCACCTCCCACCAAGTAGTTTAGGTCCTTGGGTTATATCCCACCACAGCACCCTGTCACCTCCTTCCCTTTTATAAAGCTCACCATATTTGAAATCACTTATCTATCTTATTTATCACTGTGATTCTAATACCCAGCACAGTGCCTATTATATAACAAGTTCTCAATATGCATTTGTTAATGATTAATGATTGATAAGTGACTTTCTTAGTGAAGTAAAAGGCAAGAGCTAGGGATAGAGTTAGGTGATCATACAGGTGGTCATTTGGTGGGGAAAAACGAAGGATTGAAAGAGCAGATGAAAGGAATGCAAGAAGTTGTTGATTGAAACAGAAGGATTCCAGGCAACACTGAACACTCAGTAGAGTTTGGAGATCATTAATTTATAGTGGCACCCATCTTCATGGTTATGGGTTTTTTCCCCCAATCATGCTCTGAATAACAGATATAGGATCATATATGGTGGATGGTCATGTTGATACAGCACTGGAATTTTCTGAGGGCAGGGTAAAGGAAAACTATCCTGGCAAAGGAGTTGAGGTAACAGCAAGAATGACCAAAGCGATGCCCTAAAAGGTCTAGGTTGGTTTCTAGGAGAAAAGAAGAAATGGGAGGGGAGCTATTCCCTAAGTTTCTGTTAGGGGTGATTAAAAGCTTTTGGAAATGGTTAGTGGTGATGGTTGCACAACACGGTAAATGTAATTAATGCCACTGAATTGTACACTTTTAAAATGATTAAAATGGCAAATTTTATGTTACATATATTTTACCACAATAAAATTAAAATATATATATAGGTCATGATAGAAAGAAGAATAAGGGAGGATGAAATTACCAGCAGGTGAAAAGATAGGAGATTGTGGTTAAAGAGTAAAATGTTAAAGTTTATGACTTCAGAACTGGACTAGTACTGGGTGATGATCAGGAACTTGAGTACTTCAGATTTAGCATATTCAAGACTGAATTTAGCTTCAGCTGGAGACATAGGCATAAGATAGATTATGGAAGTTATGGTGTTCTTTCATAAGGTATGTATCAGTGAGGTCTCTTTTGATTTCCCCTTAAGGACAGAGACTTCATCTATCTTGTTCAGTGCTGTATCTCTAACATCAACAAGAGTGGTTGGAACAATGCAGGAGCTCAGTGAATATATGTCTAATGAATAAATAAATAAATGAGTCAATCACAAAGGGACAAATATCGGATGCCCTCATTTAAATAAAAATAAAAAAAAGGCAAATGTATAGAGATCAAAGTTTATTAGTGGTTACCAGGGGCAGGAGGAAGCAGGGAAGGAGGAGTTAATGGTGACAGAAAAATTGCATTGACTAAGGGAAGGGTCACACAGCCGATTATTGCAATCACTGTCAATAAATTGTACACCTGTAAAAAGTTGAATTTGCAAAAGTTGTGTGATAGATATACTTACAATGACAAAAAAATAAAAAATAAAAGAATAGCTGCTGAGGCTACCTATGTACAATCAAAAACCTCATGGGATTTGGTTCCTTGGTTTGGAGGTTTGGGGTCATGGTTTCATGGGATATCCCAGTTAATTGGCCTAACAATGTGTTAGTGCTTCTGTTCTACCTCCTAGTTTGTTGTGTAGTATCTAGGGTCTTAAAACCTTACAAGTGACCATTCAAGCCACAACAACTGGTCTCTATTCACCTGGAGCAACAGATGAAGAAGGAGAGTCAGGAATAGGAGAAGGATATGGAATGTGTGGCTAATTGCCTCCCTGAACAACTGCCTCCTTTGCCATAAAACCAGAAGAACTGAATGGTGCCCGGCTACCATTACTGAATATTTTGATCAAAGATTCTATAGAAGAATCTTGATCGAAAGTGGGAAAATGCAGAACAGAATTTAAAATTCTCATGGACTCCAGACTTTCTGGAGCCATGGAGGCTGATAAGCCCCTAAAACTATTGCCCTGAGATAATCTATAAACCTTAAACCAAAAATATCCCCTAAAGTCTTCTTAAAATCAAACAATAGTTTAGCTTAACTAGTAAAGACTGTCTGCCTTGAGCATTGTGCTCTTTCAAGATATATCTATATGGGATCAAACTGACAATAACAACAAGAAAGATTAGATAGGAAACTTAGCAGGCAGTGAGTTTATGTTGATGGAGGAGGAACAGCTTGGAAAAGGAGTGTGAGAATGGTTGCACAATTCAAAGAATGTAATCAATGTTACTGAATTGTGCATGTAGAAACTGTTGAATTGATGTATGTTTTGCTGTGTGTATTTTCAATAACAACATAATAAATAAAATTTAAAATAAATAAATGCAATAACAGAAATCTTGATCCATCTGGCATAAGCAAGCAAGGAAATGTATTGGCTCACACAAGCTAAAATCAGAGAGGCATTTCTGGACTCCAAGAACAAATAAAGCAATCAGGACCCAGTTTCTCTCTATATCTGACCTCTACCTCCACTGTTCTGGCCTCAGTCCTGGACTTCACATGGTAGCAAGATCTGGGAAGAATCATTTTTCCAAAAATCCCATAAAAACTCTCATTGTCCATGATTGGCTAACATGCTCATTCCCAAACCAGTCATTGTGGCCAACCAATGAGATGTTCTGATTGGTTTAGGCCTGGGTCACATGTTCCACTCTAAAGGTCAGGATGGAGTCAGCCTCACGCTAGTCCCAGAGACTGAGATTGAGGGGAAATGAGAATGCTATTTGACCAAAGGTTGAGTGAATGGATACTATGTGGCAAAAATAACAGTTGCCCATGACAAAGAACTTAACCCATATTCTATCCAGTAGTAATAGAGAGCTTCTAAAGTATATAAGAAGAATACTATGGTTGTATTTTCAGGTTCAGAAAGATCATCCTGGAGTAGTGTGGAGGGAGTTAGAGAAGGTTGAGGATAAAGGCAGGAGAACATACAGGAGGTCATTATTCAAATTCAAAACATTCAACTATCTGTGGAGCGTCTTTCTTGTCTGTCCTGATGCCTGGAGACACAACAATGAACAAGATATAGTCCCTGCTCTCAAGGAGCTTCCAGTCTAATGAGGAAGATAGACAAGCAAATGGGCATTTACATTACCTAATGCTAAGTGATATGAAGCCTTCCTGGTGTACCATGAAGTGTCATCTAAGTTAACGTCTGAAAGACAAATGGGCATTAACAGTATCTACAACAAGAAAAAAGTGGAAACATGGCACATTTGAAAAATTAAGTTCATTATAGCCAGAGCATGGAGTTTTATAGTGAAACAGCGAAAGAAGCTGCTAGATTATCGGAAGGCCAGATCTTGAAGGGCATTGTAAAGCTATGGTAAGGTGTTTAGATTTTATCCTCTGGCTTTTGGAGAACCATGAACTTTTTAAAGTTTGAAAATGACATTATCCAATCAACCCTTAAAAAAGATCAGTCTGGCCATGTGGAATGTAGATTAGAAGCTTACATGATATGTGTGATCACCATATAAGAGGCTTTTCAGCAATTAAGGGAAAAAATTGTGGTGCCCTCTGCTAAGATGGTAGCAATAGAAGTGAAGAGAAATGGGTAGATTTGAGAGAATTTTAAAATATGAAATCAACTGTACTTGGAAATTGGGATAAGAAAGACTTTAAAGGAAGTAAAGGAGAGTAAGGAGTCAATGAAGATGCTTGGGTTTTTAGCTTATGCAATTGAATAGATAGGGATGCTACTCACAGTAGGTGCTATGGATTGAATTATGTCTCCCCAAAATATGTGTTGAAGTCCTAACACCTGTACATAAATATGACTCGGTTTGGAAATAAAGGTTTTCTTGTGTTATGTTAATGAGGTTGTCCCAGAATAGGGTGAGTCCTAAACCTAAGTATGTGTTATAAAAGGGGAAGAACAGAGGTAGATACACACATCCAGGGGGTGTACAGAAGCCAAGCAATGCCAAAGAATGCCAAGGAACTCCCAGGGCTGCTAATAAGAAAAGTTTCTAGCCTCCAAAAATGTGAAACAACAAATTCCTCTTCTTTAAAGCCACCCGTTTGAGGTGTTTTTGTTACAGCAGCACTGGGTAACTAAGACAGTAGGAGAACAGGTTTAGGAAGGACGATGATGAGCTTATTTATAGACACAATGAGTTTTCAATGCCTGTGGAATATCAGTGTGAGATGCTCAGCTAGTCACTAGGTATGTGGATCTGGAGCTCAGGAGAGAGTTTGCAGGTGAAAACATACATTTAGAAGCCATCGGTATACAAATACTAACAGAAGCCCTGAAGTGGTTGAGGTCACACTGATATGGTTTAGTCTTCAAAGAGAAAGATCCTGTCAGCAAAACTCCAAGAAGAACTAACATTTAAGAAGTGAAAAAGAAGGGGGAGTCATCAAAGGTGACCAGAAGAATAAACTAGGGGCAGAGGAACAGGAGCCTGGTCTAAACAGGAGTTGGAAAGAAGTATTTGAAAACACAAAGATGGATTTGAAAACTACTTAGGATATAAAATGAATGTTGTTATTGGCTGCCCCTGACTAATGGGGACCCCATGCACAAAGGGATGGGACCTTTGTGATCCATAGGGTTTCACTGGCTGGTTTTTAGAAGTAGATCAAGAGGCCTTTCTTCCTTGTCCATCTTAGGCTAGAAGCTCTGCTGAAACCTATCCAACATCATAGCAACATGCAAGCCTCCACTGACAGAGTTGTGGTGGCTGTGCTTGAGGTATATTGGCCAGTAATTGAACAGGAATGGTCTCACACGTGGAAGGGGATAATTCTACCACTGAACCACCAATGACCTCATAAAATAAATAGGGCTCCTCAATATCCTGGATGAGGCGAATGAGAGAGAGGAAGGGGTCAAGAATGACTTCCAGGTTCCTAGCTTGGGTGACCAGCTGGCTGGTCAAGAGATGGGGGAGATTAAGCTCTAGCAATGATTGTTTGAGATGCTAGTAGGATATCCAGGAAAATGCGAACTGTGAGCCTTTGGAGCTCAGAAGAACAGTCTGGGTAGTGACCTACCCTTGAAAGTAGTCACCGTAGAGTTGGAAGTTAACATCAGGGGAGGAAATTAGATGTCCCTGGAGGAGCCACTTATTGGAGTCAGAGCCCCAGGAACACTTTCATTTAAGGAGTGAGCAGAGGAAGAGGTGCTAACAAAGGAGACTGCAAAGAAACTAAGAACAGAAAGTACAGAGTTTGTCCTTCAGAAGAAAACCTTCTTACCTGTAGCTCATGTAGTGCTTTGGGGTATCAGTCCTTGTATGGTTTTCAGCCATCAAATTCCTCAACTGCTCTAGTGCTTAGAAAGTCAAATTACATAATGATTCTACACATCATCAAAACCCGTACCAAAGTTTATCAAAGTTCCTAGGGCCCATAAGGAGTTCTCTATAGTCTCCTGATTTGCCTTTCAATAAAGAAGAACTTTCAAGAGTTAAAAGAAGTGGACCGCTTAATCCAGTGATGGCTTAAGTTTACTTCCATATTTGGAAATACTTCAATCATTAGGTTTGAGCAGAAACACACAGCATCCTTCAAACAACGGTTCTTCTTTCTTCACATGGTATTGTGAATGGCTCAGCAAGTGGGCCCATCATTTTCTTGCTAATTAATTTAGGTCTAATTGGTTTCAGCCCACACAACAGTGCAGGTTGTAAGAGAGGGCAACAGCAGTCATATTCCACTGAAAGTACCTGCCAGCATCAAAGCCTCCACCATTAAGCAATTTGCTACAGAGGGAAGAGCTCTCAAGAGCTAAACAAAGTGAATTAAATCTCCCTCCCCTCCCAATTAGCTTCAGAAAAAATCTCAAAGTCCTCAGAACTCTGTCAACGCACCAGGAAGCATTTCATCTTAATATCACCATTCCGGCATAACACAGTCTTGCAAGGAGTTACCAAACATTTACCAGCCTGCATGCTGTGTATTGTTTAGAAGCATTTCAAGTTCTCCAAATGACTGTTACCTCCACAGGCAGCTCAACCAGGACGCGTTTTGCTTATTATTTTACCACCAGAGGCTAACACAGTGCATATAGATGGTGCTCCATTAATATTGTTACACAAATGAATGAATGAGGAGAAATAAGGAGGAAGGTGGAAAGAAGGGAGGGAGGCAAGGAGGGATTGATTTGTGGAGATACTCCAATTCAAAAATTAATGAAAATAATAGTAGTAATCATAAAATACAGTAAAAAAGAACATGGCATTACTTTTAAAGCCAGTGAGCCAGCCCCATCACCCACCCACTGTGGCAATGAACAAGTCATTTAACCTCTCTGAATCAGTTTTTTTCATTTGATGGGAATGATGTCCACCCTAGATACTTTAAAGAGTTATAATGAAGAAAAATACTATTAATGAATTTGTAAGCACTTTGTAAACAGTAAAAGCTGTTGCTATCAAGATTGGGAACCCAACTTCAAATTGTTCTTTATTGTGCTTACTTTTAGATCATGCTTAGGTGTCATATAATGATATTTTAGTGTTACTATATTTCCAATAAGACTATAAACCCACTAAACCAAACCCACCACAGTCAAATCAATTCCAACTCATAGCGACCTTACAGGACAGAGTAGGACTACCCCATAGGGTTTCCAAGGCTGTAAATCTTTACCGAAGCAGACTGCCACATCTTTCTCCCGTGGAGCAACTAATAGGTTCGAAATGTTGACGTGCTGGTTAGCAGCCAAGCGCTTAACCAGTGCACCACGAGGGCTTCTCAGTAAGACTATAACCATGAAGTTATGCCCAGAGTATACAAAGAAGAATGTGACCCGGTTGCTGTCCTTAAGGGACTCACAATTAGTGGGGGAGACAAATATGAAAACAGCACTATCCTTCAGGGAATATTATAAAGCAGTGGAAGCCTGTGTAAATGAGTGGCTTTGAGGCATGGAGGAGGAACAATTACTCTGCCGAGCAAGTCAGGGATTTGGGAAGGGGGTGATATTTGAACTGGGTCAGAAAGAATAGTAGAAGCTTGCCAGGTGGAGACAGAATTGGCTTTGGGTGCTGTAAAAGTTTGCATAAATAATTTTACTGTATATATTATTTTTCAACTTTCTTTTTTCACACTTGGCCTTATACTTTTGAGATTTACCCATGTTGCTACATAATGGGTACACAAGTGTCTATGTGTCTTCTCTACTTTTTTATATGTTTGAAATTTTCTGTAATTAAAAAATATATATATTTTTAAAGGAAACAAAGAAGATGCAAGGCTGGGGCAAAGGGAATGAAGTGGCTGAAGGGTGGGTTTTTGTAGATGTGGCCAGTTTGGGAAAGATGTTGCATGTTGGAAGGAGTATTTTCATTGTTTCAACAAAACGGAATCAACGTTAAATGATCAAAGAGCGTCGAAATGATTTTGGTTGTTGCTGTTGTTGTCAGAAAGCTAAATGAAGTAGCAACAGGTTGACTGCAACCAGTTGAGACCTGGCGCATTCACCTTTGCTTACTGTTTCCATGAACAATGCCCCCAAGAGTCTATGAGTAAACCAGATGAGGAGAGATTATTAGGATCTGGGGAACTTAGGGTGCATATGACATGGTTAAACTGACCTTTGCACTTTCAAGGTACAGGCAGACACGGTTTGCAGGCCTCTGCTTCATGTCAAGATGGCAGGAACAGGGAGCCAAGTCAGGCGTGCAGAAATATTTTTGTGTTCTGATTTTCCCCAGCTTTACCAATAAGTCATCTTTCCACCACCTTGTACCCCATGAGTTTCCAGCCCCGGCCCCAGGATTGAAGGCCAATTGTGTGTTACTGTGACAGCAAGTATTTAAAAGGAAAATAAAGAAGCGACAAGCTGCTACATGCTATCATTAAGTAAACATAATTTCCTCCCTATATTACGACAATAGATGTCACTCTCGCATCTGGAAGGCAGGCCACATATAGAAACACCATGTCAAAAATCTTTTCAGACAAGACAGAAGGGGGTGAGTTAGCTGGGTACAGAATAGAATATTTTGAAGGGTTGCATCCACCCCATTTCCCACCCCCCAACTCCTACACGCTCTGATAAAAGTCAGGTCTGTAAAGAACTTCAAAGGCGCCCCAGCCTGACAAACAGTAATAAAGCAAAAAATTGAAAAAAATAAAAACTAAAACCTGCCAAAGCGCATGGGGGAAGCAGAGCTGACAAGTGTTATGATGGTTCTGTTTTAGTAATCAGCAGACTAAATGCAGGCACTTCCTCCTAGCGGGAAGCCCAGTCTGGGCTGTCAACTATGAAGGCGGATAGAGAGGTCAGGTGGCAAAGGGATTCTACAGGCCTGGAATAAGCGATTGCACATTCTTTCTGGCTATTTTTCTTCCAGTCCACACCCCACCCAAGCCCCACAGTCTGTTCCAACCCAGCCTCAACCTCAAGTGCTCCCTCACCTCCTTGCAAAGAGAAATATGTGAAAAAGCAGAATCGGAGGTCTCGTCTCTCCTTACCTTTCTCCATTTAATGGCGGGCCGGGGACAGGGGTGGGGGAGGAGGTGGAATATGCAACAAGGAAATGGCTCTGGAATCCAGGACATCTGGCTTCTATTCAGACCCAATCACCGACCTTGGGAGCATATTGAAAGCATTTGGCTGTCTCAACAGTCTAAAAGGAGCTATTTATTTCAGACTCAACAACCATCGCAAACATATGCTTCCATTTGGAAACAATTGGAGGTAAGAAAAAGTCCCCCTCCCTTTTTTTTTAAGGAGGAAGGTGGAAATAACGCAGGACTTTGGATCAGAGGACTCACCTGCATTCAAACCCCGCATCTGCTACTTGATATGAGACAGCTGTGTGACTTTATTTCACTTACTTAGTCTCTTTGAAATTTCAGTTTCTCAACTGTCACACCATGACTAAATTCCCCTCTAATGGAGTTATTGAGAAGATGAAATAACAGTGTATTCTGAGGACCTGGTGCAGTGCCTGACATGTGGTTCCTTCCTTTCTCAGACAAATCACTCAGCCACAGTTTATTCATTGTGCATGCAAGTGCCTTCCTCGTCTTCTTCACATAAACCTGTAGCCGTTATGTCTACTCCCACTCATGGTGACCCCATCGTGTGTCAGAGTAGAACTATGCTCCATAAGGTTTTCAATGGCTGACTTTTTGGAAGTAGATTGCCAGGCTTTTCTTCCGAGGTGCCTCCGGGTGGACTCAAACCTCCAAACTTTTGGTTAGCAGTCAAGCACGTTGACCATTTGCACCACTCAGGGACTCCCTACTTCATACAGTGTTGCAATAATCATTTGGGATAATGTGTTTCTAAGTGTTTTGTGACTTTAAAGTGTTTTGCAGATATGAGGGATATGACCATGATTATTATTACACCTATCACATGTAATAATACTTCAAAGCCAAGCTTTGATTCCTAAAACCAATCCAGGGGAAACTGGAAATGTAAAGTTTCTAGACAACCATTGGACATCTTATGTGGCCAGAGTGATGACTAACACTATGTCAGCATTAGCCCATCCACACCCACGTCATTATTGGGTTCTTATTCCTAATAATGTTCCTAACGTTCCTAGAAACTGCCACCCATATAACCTCAGTGGCTACTGTTCTCCTAAACTCCACTGGGAAGAAGCAAGCTATTGGAGGGCCACTAGAAATATCTGCTAATATACAAATGCAAAGCATTTTAGAATTTACAAAACACTTTCATTAACGTCCTCTCATCTGATCCTCCCAATTAACCTGCGGGGTAGACAGGCATGCACCGTCTAATTTTGCAGATGAGGAAACTTGAGTCTCACCTAAGTGGCATTGCAGGAATTGGAGCCCAGGCATCCTGATTCCAAATCATCTGTTTCATACGACAGCTCCCTACCAAGTCTGTTTGCCACATTGCCTCAGTGTGTAGAATGGTGCTGTTGAAGGAATCCCAAAACAAGAAAGTAACCAGGAGGAGCCAACAATAGGTCCACAAAAACTCTGGAAGAATCAAACCCTGGAAAACACAAGTATTCAGTGAAGACCCTCCCACAGCATCAGTCAGTACCAAGAAACCCTTCCCAGTGGATTTTGGCCAGATGAAATTAGTTCCTATTCTAATCTCTACTGAACTTTTGCCTAAAACAGAAAACATCACCCCTTAAAATTGTGGAGGAGGAAGCAGCACTGCAGTGGAAATACCTAGCTTCTAGGTATGGCTCCAATGCCCCACATCCTTCCCCATCTAGAGCTCCTCACGTTTCAGGCTCTGCCTCTGGCTTGGTCTCCTGGACACTTTGCCCATGACATTGATTAGATCTCAGTTGCCCTCACTCAAGCCTGTTATCTGACCACCTGCTTCTGATGCCCTACCTCATGCCTCAGATAGACATTTTCTGAGTCTCCTAAAAGTTAACCAACTGAGTCTTTCTGAAAATCCTTTAATGTCACTGGAGTGTCATCAGAATCCCTGGGAAGTGCAAATAGTTAATGCACTAGGCAGATAACTAAAAGGTTGTCTGTTCGAATCCACCCAAAGGAGCCTTGAAAGAAAGGACTAGTGACCTATTTCCAAACAATTAGACATTGAAAACTGTATGAAAGGTGGGGCCAAAATGGCAGAGTAGTTAGATGCTTCCTGTGGTCCCTTTTACAACAAAGACCCAAAAAAAACAAGTGAATTGATTACATATGACAATCTAGGAGTCCTAAACAACAAACCCAAAGTTGAGGAATTGGACTGAGTGGCAGGGGGAGGGAGAGACAGTTCAGAAGCAGTGAGGAGTTGCCAGACCTGACCTAGGGGGAATGGGCACCCCGTAGGCCGGATCAGCTGGCATGCACAGTGAGGCAAGCAGTGGTACTCAGGATGTGTTTTCCACATTGGGAGAGACAAAGTGGCACAGAGTCTGCTCAGGCCTCCAGAGCCAGTGAAAAGCAGCGCTCGATTGGCAAAAGATAAGCACATGCATTTAACCTACCTTGTGGATCAAAAAACACCCTGTCTGGAAAGAACCTCTCTCCCATTTATCTGATCCCTCCCCACTCTGCACCAGGCCCTAGGCCAGCTTCAGCGATTGGTCTACTCAGCCAGAAGTAGAAACTATCACACTCCCTGAGCCGTTCTCCTGGCCTTGGAGAGGGAACAAATTAACAAACAGGAAAAAATAATCTGCCAGCTCCCCTAAGCCAGGAACTCAGGGCAGGCACACCTCCTTTACCTAGGCACAGGCATAAGGGGTCATGGAGTGTGAATGCCCTTCACCCCTGCGTAGACCTGTGTGGGCCCATTTCAACAGCTTAGGCGCTCATTACCACAGCACAACAGGGTATATACTTGAAGCCTAACTTCAACTGTATCAGCTATATGGTGGAGAGGCAGGTTCGTGACATTTGATATCACTCTGCCCATTAAGCAGGGTCCTCACCTACCCACATCAGGGTCCTGAGGACTGGTGGCTCCACTATGCCACCTAGCCACCTGCGACAGGGGTCCAAGAATAAGTGGTGCCTCCTAGTCCTTACAGCCAACAGCATTGGGTGTCCAAACTCCTGTTGCAAAACCTACCCACATATGTCAGGGACATGCCTTCTACCCAGGAACTCAGTAGCAGCTGTCAGCCCCCTGCCTTGCTCAGCACATGACCTCTACTGCTGTCAGATACTTGTGCCTACTCCAATCACCCCAGCCAGTCTAGGACTGTAGGTGAGAGCCTACACCATACAGTTGGTGACCAACTACCTGGACACCTGAACTGAATCCATACAAGAAAAGTAAACGGACTCCTGGCTCACATACCTAGTAATAGATCTAACTACCTGGTGACAGGATGTTAGAACTTCAAAGGTGCCAATAATCACACTAGCTCACATAAGCAGCCTATCTGGGCATATCAAAACAAAATAAAACAAGAAGTTAGGACACAGTAAGCAAACACAAAATAAATAAATATAATAACTTATTGATGGCTCAGAGACAACAGTCAATATCAAATCACATAAAGAGGCGGACCATGATGGCTTCAGTAAGCTCCCTAAACAAAGAATCAAGAAATCTTCCAGAGGAAGAGAACTTCTTGAAATCACCGGAGGTAGAATACAAAAGATTAATATGCAGAACTCTTCAAGGGATCAAGAAGGAAATAATACAAAACGCAGAACAAACCAAGGAACACACAGACAAAGCAGTAGAGGAACTTAAGAAGATTACAGAATAGCACAATGACAAATTTAACAGGCTGCAAGAATCCATAGAGAGACAGCAAACAGAAATCCAGAGATTAACAATAAAATTGAGGCAACAGAAGTCAGAATTAGTGAGACTGAAGATAAAGCACTTGACACCAGCATATTTGAGGAAAAATCAGATATAAGAATTTTAGAAAATGAAGAAACCCTAAGAATTATGTGGGACTCTATCAAGAGGAATAATCTATGAGTGACTGAGTACCAGAACCGGGGGGAGGGGGGATAACAGAAATACAGAGATAATTGTTGAAGATTTTTTGGCAGAAAACTTCCCTGATATCGTGAAAGATGAGATGATATCTATCCAAGATGCTCATCAAACCCCACACAAGGTAGATCCCAAAAGAAAGTCACCAAGGCATATTATAATCAAACTTGCCAAAACCAAAGATAAAGAGAGAATTTTAAAAGTGGCTAGGAATATATGAAAAGTCATCTACAAAGGAGAGTCAATAAGAATAATGTCTGACTACTCAGCAGAAACCATGCAGGCAAGAAGGCAATGGGATGGGATATACAAAGCCTTGAAGGAAAAAAATTGCCAGCTAAGAATTATTTATCCAGAAAAACCATCTCTCGAATATGATTGTGAAATTAGGGCATTTCCAGATAAACAGACATTGAGGGAATCTGCAAAAAACAAACCAAAATTACAAGAAATACTAAAGGGAGTCCTCTGGTTAGAAAATCAATAACATCAGATAACAACCCAAGACTAGAACACAGGACAAAGCAACCAGATATAAACCCAGATAGGGAAGTCACAAAAATAAATCAGAGCTAAAACACTATAAATAGGGAAACCTAGACATCAGTATGTTAAAGATGACAACATTAAAACAAAAAAAGAGGGACTAAAAGAATGTAGTCATAGATCTTTCATATGGAGAGGAAGTCAAGGTGATATAAAGAAATAAAAGATTGATTTAAATTTAGAAAAATAGGGTAAATATTAAGGTAATGATAAGGGAAACTAACAATCCTACATATCAAAATAAAAAACAAGAAAAACATAAAGACTCAGCAAATACAAAATCAACAACAATGAAAAAGATGAAAAGAAAATATATAAAGAAAAATAACTCAGCACAGAAAATTAAGTGGAACAAAGAAACTGAAAAACAGCAACAAAAAAAAAGTATCAAAATGACAGCACTAAACACGTATCTGTCAATAATTGCGTTGAATGTAAATAGACTAAATGCTCTAATAAAGAGACAGAGTGGCAGAATGGATTAAAAAACACAATCCATCTATATGCTGCCTACAAGACACACTTCAGACTTAAAGACACAAACAAACTAGAACTCAAAGGGTGGAAAAAATATATCAAGGAAACAACAATCAAAAAAGAGCAGGAGTGGCAATATTAATCTCTGACAAAATAGACTTTAAAGTAAAATCCACCACAAAGTATAAGGAAGGATACCATATAATGATTAAAGGGTCAATACACCAGGTGGACATAACCATAATAAATATTTATTCAGTCAACCACAGGGCTCCAAAATACATAAAACGAACTCTAACAGCATTGAAAAGAGAGATAGACAGCTCCACAATAATAGTAGGAGACTTCAACACACCACTTTAGGTGAAGGACAAAGCATCCAGAAAGAAGCTCAATAAAGACATGGAAGATCTAAATGCCACAATCAACCAACTTGGTCTCATAGACATATACAGAACACTCCACCCAACAGCAGCCAAATATACTTTATTTGCCAACACACATGGAACATTCTCCAGAATAAACCACATATTAGGCAATAAAGCAAGCCTTAACAGAATCCAAAGCATCAAAATATCACAAAGCATCTGACCATAAAGCCATAAAAGTAGAAATCAATAAGAGAAAAAGCAAGGCAAAAAAAATCAAACACATGGAAACTGAACAACACCTTGCTCAAAAACTACTGAGGTATAGAAGAAATTAAGGATGGAATAAAGAAATTCACAGAATCAAATGAGAATGAAAACACATCCTACAAGAACACTTGGAACACAGCAAAAGCAGTGCTCAGAGGTCAATTTATAGCAATAAACGCACAGATCTAAAAAGAGGAAAGGGCAAAAATCAAAACATTAACTCTACAACTCAAACAAATAGAAAGAGAGCAGCAAAAGAAGCCCTGGGGCACCAGAAGAAAGGAAATAATAACAAGTAGAGCAGAATTAAACGAAACAGGGAATAGAAAAACAATGCAAAGAGTTAACAAGACCAAAAGCTGGTCCTTTGAAAAGATCAACAAAATTCATAAAACATTGGCCAAACTGACAAAAGAAAAACAGGAGAGGAAGCAAACAACCCAAATAAGAAATGAGATGGGCGATATCACAACAGACTCAACTGAAATTAAAAGAATCATGACAGAATACTATGAAAAATTGTACTCTAACAAATTTGAAAACCTAGGGAAAATGGATAAATTTCTAGAAACTCACTACATACCTAAACTAACACAAACAGAGGTAGAACAACTAAAAAAAAACCTATAACAAGAGAAGAGATTGAAAAGGTAATTAAAAAAATCCCAACAACAAAAACAAAAAACCCTGACAGTTTCACTGGAGAATTCTACCAAACTTTCAGAGAAGAGTTGACACCACTACTACTAAAGGTATTTCAGAGCATAGAAAAGGATGGAATACTCCAAACTCATTCTATAAAGCCAGCATAACCCTGATACCAAAACCAGGTAAAGACACCGCAAAAAAGAAAATTACAGACCAATATCCCTCATGAACGTAGATGCAAAAATCCTCAACAAATTCTAACCAATAGAATTCAGCAACATATCAAAAAAATGATTCACCATGACCAAGTGTGAGTCATACCAGCTATGCAGGAATGGTTCAACGTTAGAAAAACAATCAATGTAATCCATCACATAAATAAAACAAAAGACAAGAATCACATGATCTTATCAATTGATGCAGAAAAGGCATTTGACAAACTCCAACACCCATTCATGATAAAAACTCTCAGCAAAATAGGAATAGAAGGGAAATTCCTCAACATAATAAAGGGCATTTATACAAAGCCAACAGCCAACATCATCCTAAATGGAGAGAGTCTAAAAGCCTTCTTCTTGAGAATGGGAGCCAGACAAGGATGCTCTTCATAACCACTCTTATTCAACATTGTGCTGGAGGTCCTAACCAGAGCAATAAGGCAAGAAAAAGAATAAAGACGATCCAGATTGGTAGGAAAGAAGTAAAAGTATCCCTATGTGCAGATGATATGATCTTATACACAGAAAACCCCCAGGAATCCACAAGAAAACTGCTGGAACTAATAAAAGATTTCAGCAAAGTATCAGGATACAAGACGAACATACAAAAATCAGTTGGATTCCTCTACACCAACAAAGAGAACTTTGAATAGGAAATCACCAAATCAATACCATTTACAATAGCTCCCAAGAAAATAAAATACTTAGGAATAAATCTAACTGGAGATATAAAAGACCTATACAAAGAAAACTACAAGACACTACTGCAAGAAACCAAAAGAGACCTACATAAGTGGAAAAACACACATTGCTTGTGGATAGGAAGGCTCAACATTGTGAAAATGTCTATTCTACCCAAAGCAATCTAAAGATACAATGCAATCCCAGTCTAAATTCCAATACTCCCAAATGGCATTTTTTAATGAGCTGGAGAAACAAATCACCAAGTTCATATGGAAAGCGGCCATATGATAGGTAAGAGAAGCGGCCCCAGATAAGTAAAGCATTACTGAAGAAGAAGAACAAAGTGGGAGGCCTCATGCTACCTGATTTTAGAACCTATTATACCACCACTATAGTCAAAACAGCCTAGTACTGGTACAAAAACAGATATATAGACCAATGGAACAGAATTGAGAATCCAGACATAAATTCATCCACCTATGAGCAGCTGATATTTGACAAAGGCCCAAAGTCCATTAA
>NW_004444163.1:1892928-1905745 GCF_000243295.1 Trichechus manatus latirostris | reverse complement strand
ATACTAGGAGCCCTAATACATGGCATAAACAGAATATGAAACATTACTAACAGTGCACAAACACCAGAGAGAAACTAGATAACTGGGAGTTCCTAAAAAGCAAACACTTATGCTCATCAAAACACTTCACCAAAGTGTAAAAAGACAACCTAGAGACTGGAAAAAATTTTTGGCTACGACAAACCCCATCAGCATTTAAACTCTAAAATCTATAAGATACTGCAAAACGTCAACAACAAAAAGACAAATAACCCAATTGAAAAATGGGGAGAGGATATGAACAGGCACTTCACCAAAGAAGACATTCAGGCGGCTAACAGACACATGAGGAAATGCTCAAGATCATTAGCCATTAGAGAAATGCAAATCAAAACTACAGTCAGATACCATCTCACCCCAACAAAGCTAGCATTAATCCAAAAAACACAAAATAATAAATGTTGGTGAGGTTGTAGAAAGACTGGAACACTCATACACTGTTGGTGGGAATGTAAAATGGTACAACCACTTTGGAAATCAATTTGGTGCTTCTTTAAAAAGCTAGAAATAGAAGTACCGTATAATTTAGCAATCTGACCCCTTGGAATATATCCTAGAGAAATAAGAGCTGTCACAGGAATAGATATATGCACACCCATTGTCATTCCAGCACTGTTCACAATAGCAAAAAGATGGAAACAACCTAGGTGCCCATCAATGGACCAATGGATAAACAAATTATGGTATATTCACATAATGGAATACTAGGCAACAATATAGAACAATGATGAATCTTTGAAACATCTCATAACATGGATGAATCTGGAAGGCATTATGCTTAGTGAAATTAGTCAGTCGCAAAAGGACAAATATTGTATGAGACCACTATTATAAGAACTCAAGGAAAGGTTTAAACACAGAAGAAAACATTCTTTGATGGTTATGAGGATGGGGAGGGAGGGAGAGGGTTAGTCACTAACTAGACAGTAGATAAGAATTATCTTAGGTGAAGGGAAGGACAACACACAATATAGGGGAAGTCAGCACAACTGGACTAAACCAAAAGCTAAGAAGTTTCCTAACTACAACAAAATACCTGAAGGAACAGAGTAGCAGTGGTGGGGGTCTGGGGACCATGCTTTCAGGGGACATCTAGGTCAATTGGCATAACAAAGTTTATTAAGAAAATGTTCTGCTTCCTACTTTGGTAAGTGGCATCTGGGGTCTTAAAAGCTAGCAAGCGGCCATCTAAGATGCATCAACTGGTCCCAACACACCTGGAGCAAAGGAGAATGAACAACACCAAAGACACAAGGAAAGTATTAGCCCAAGAGACAGAAAGGGCCACATAAACCAGAGACTCCATCAGCCTGAGACCAGAAAAACTAGATGGTGCCCGGCTACCACCAATGACCACCCTGACAGGGAACACAACAGAGAGTCCCTGGTGGAGCAGGAGAAAAGTGGGGTGCAGAAGTCAAATTCTAGTAAAAAGACCAGACTTAATGGTTTGATTGAGACTGGAGGGACGCCAGAAGACATGGCCCCCAGACTCTCTGTTAGCCCAGAACTGATGCCATTCCCAAAGCCAACTCTTCAGATATAGATTAGACTGGACTATAAGACATAAAATCATACTTGTGAAGACAGTGCTTCTTAGCTCAAGTAGATACATGAGCCTACATGGGTAACTCCTGTCCAGAGGCAAGATGAGAAGGCAAAAAGGACAGGAGCAAGTTGAATGGGCATGGGAAATCTGGGGTGGAAAGAGGAGTGTGCTGTCACATTATAGGGAGAGCAACTAGGGTCATGTAACAGTGTGTGCAAAAATTTTTGTATGAGAAACTAACTTGAACAAATGTTCACTTAAAGCACAATAAAAAAAATGTGATCAGTCTCTTATGCATCTTTCCATAGATATTTTATGAACATTTAAGCAAATGCTTATATGTGTACATGCATACGTATTCTGCCCTTCCTACTTTTTTAAGACAAAAGGTAGCGGACTATAAAAAATGTTCTGTACCTTATGTGTTTTTTTTTTTTTCTTTTTTCAATTAATAGTATACCTTGAAACATAGTCTACATGGACATACAAAGGGCTTCCTCATTCTTTCTTAATAGATGATTAGCATGCTACCCCACCACTCATCTGTCAGTTTGTTGTACTGTGATGGCTCATGCGTTGTTATGACGTTGCAAGCTACGCCACCAGTATTTCAACTACCAGCAGGGTCACCCATGGTGGACAGGTTTCAGCAGAGCTTCCAGACTAAGATAGCCTAGGAAGAAAGGCTGTCTACTTCTAAAAATTAGCCAATGAAAATCTTCTGGATCACAACAGAATAAAGTCCACTATAGTGCTGGAGATGAGCTCCCTAGGATGGAAGGCACAACACAATAACTGCAACAAAGGACTCAAACATACCAATGATCGTGAAGGTGGCACAGCACTGGGCAACTTTTCGTTATACAAAAGGTCACTACGAGTCACAGCCAACACGACTGCAACTAACAGCAGCAACAATATCCTACTGGAAGCACATACCATAATCTAACCAGTCCTCTGTTGCTGGACTGGTTGTTCATAATATTTTACTTTTTCAAACACTACTGTAATATATAATCTTGTGTTTTTGTCATTTAGCATGTTCACAAGAAAATATGTAAAATAAATTATGTTCTTCAGGACTGTCTTTAAGCTTCAATAATTGATTATACACAGTTTTTCCTCCTAGGCATTAGAGTTATTCTCTCCGGTATTTCAGCTTTCTGTTGCTACTTTTTCATTATATCTTCTAATGTTTGTATTTTTGAGGGTTATTGATTTCTGTACTCTAACTATGTACCCTGCCATATTTCAGAATTTTCTCATTGTTTGTTACTATCTTTCAGTTGATTTTGGGGGGCAGGTTAGAGAGATATATCATACTATCTATGAATCATAATATTTTATCTCCTCCTTTCCAATATTTGCACTTCTATGTTTTTTCTTTTTCTAATTTAGTATTGTCCAAAAACTCTAGAACAGGCTATACCCCATCGGCCAAATCTTGACTGCTGCCTGTTTTGTAAATAAAGTTTTATTAGAACACAGCGGCACCCATTTGCTTACATATTATCTGTGGCTTTTACACTATAACGGCAAAGTTAACTAGTGTTACAGAGGCCACGTGGCCTGCAAAGCCTTAAAAATATGCTATCCTGCCTTTTCCAGAATGTCAAATAAATACTAACTGACAGTGGACATTCTTGCTTTGTTTCTGACTTTAATGGAATCTTTCCACTAAGTTTGAAGCTATAGTGGTTTTAAAAACATATTTGCAATTTTTTTTTAAAAATACTCTTCCCATTAAGAGATAGCATCCATGTCTCCTCGTCTTGGACTTGGCTAGGTCTTTGTGGCTGCGTCAAGGAATACAGTGTAGCAAAATTAATGCTGCTTGATTTTTCCAGCAAGTTGAGCAAAGGCCATGCCTATTTCTCTCTCCTGGGATGCTCACTTGGGCACTTTCAGCTGCCGTTTAAAACATCGAGCTACTCCAAGTTCTCCACCTGGAGATAACACAGAGAGAGAGAGGATGTTCAAGGAGCCCAGCTATTTCAGTCTTTTCAGCCCAGGCACCAAACACTGAGCTGAAAAAGCTTTAGAGACAGCCCCAGCTCCAGCCCCGATCTGACCACAACCACATGAAAGGCTCCTCGCAAGAGCTGCCCCACTGAGCACAGGCAACCCTCAGATTTGGGAGCAAAGGAAATAATTGTTCTTCCTTTAAGCCACTGTTTTTGACTGATTTGTTACACAGCAATAGATAACCGGCACACTGGCTTTTTAGTAACAGTAAGTAACCCATTGCCATCGAGTCGATTCCAACTTAGACTCATAGAAACCCTATAGGACAGAATAGAACTGCCCCATAAGGTTTCCAAGGAGCGGCCAGTGGGCTTGAACTGCTAACCTTTTGGTTAGCAGCCGTAGCTCGCTGTTGCTCTTAACCACTGTGCCACCAGGGTACCTTTCAGTAACATTAGATATGCCTTTATCATGTTAAGGAAGAATCCATCTATTCCTATTGAGTTTTTAAAATACAAAATGCATATTATATTTTAACTAATGTAATTGCTTTTCAGAAGCTATGCAGATGATTGTATGATTTTTCTCCTGAGAGATATTATAATGATAAATTATATTAATACATTCCTCATGCTAAACTATCTTTGCATTTCAAAATAAAATCCTTTTGGTCATGATATGTTACATTTTGCATGTTGCTGAGTCTTGTTTGATAACATTTTATTTAGGAATATTTGCATTGATATTCATAAATGAAATTATACTGTGGTTTCTGTATTTTTGTGCTATTTTTGTTGAGTTTTGATTTCAGCAGGGTTGGATCTAGGTTTTAAGAGGCTTGAAGCTTATACAATTTTGGAGCACTTTAAGAAAAAGGACAGAAAATTATGAATATAAATTTTGGTTCAGGGCCTCAGAAGGTGCCCTTTTCTAGCCAGTATATACTTCACAGCTATTGGTTTACATGAAGAAGACGAGGCAGACACTTGCATGTGTAATGAGTAAACTGTGGCTAAGTGGCTAGTGAGGGATTTTGAAATTTAAGCTTCTTTAGGTTCAGGGTATGTCTATCTCCAGCTGCCAGCATTATTCTCACTTCATAGAAAATTTGGGGAGCGTGCCTTATTTTTCTTTGGACTGCAACAGAATAAAAAATATCTAAAAGAACAAAAAGAAAACAAAATCACTTAATATCATTATTCCACACAAAAACAATGCTTTTATTTTTCTGTTATTTCAGCCCTTGCCTTTACAGTGACATTTTTTTACGTAGTCATTCATTCATTGATTTATCAACTATTTACTGAGTGTTTACCTTGGTAAAGAAATTATACCAGGTACCATGGACTCAGTGGTAAAATACAGAATATCTACCTCACAAGGCAAAGGCAGGGACAGACAGACATACATACATTTGCAATATGGTGGAGCCAGAGCTATCTCAGGGGAAAGTGGAGGGCACCGCTGAGGTACGTGGGAGTGGTACCTAATCCAGATTTTGGGGAGGGTCTGGGAAGAGCATTCAAAGAAAGCTTCTCAGGGAAACTAGCATTTATCAAGATGAAGAAATACGCCTTTATTTGCTTTTTTTCACTTACTGAGTCAACAAGGATTTGATGGCAACTAACAAAAACAAAAATTATGGTGGAATCTGATGACATTTTGTTGTTGTTGTTGTTAGCTGCTCTGGAGCAGGTCCCCGACTCATGGCAACCCCACACACAACAGAACTAACACTGCCTGGTCCTACACCGTCCTCTTGATTGGTTGGAGACTAGACTGTTGTGATTCACAGGGTTTTCATTTCCATTGACTAATTTTTAGAAGTAGACCACCAGGCCTTTCTTTCTAGTCTGTCTTTATCTAGAAGCTCCTTTAAAACCTGTTCAAAATCATAGCAACATGCCAGCCTCCACTGACAGATGGGTGGTGCATGAGGTGCACGGGCCGAGAATCAGACCCAGGTCTCCTGCATGGAAGGTGAGAACTCTTCCACTGAATCACCACCACCCCCGATGACTTTTTTTTTTTCCAGTTGCCGGGGAGTTTCATTTTGACTCATGGCGATGCCGTGGGTGTCAGAGTAGGATTGTGCTCCATAGGGTTTTCTTTTCTTTTTTTTTTTTTTTTTAATTGTGCTTTAACTGAAAGTTTACAGTTTAAGTTAGTTTCTCATACAAAATTTACACACACATTGTTATGTGACCCTAGTTGCTCTCCCTCTCCTCTCTGCTGAGAAAGGTAGGGGGCTGACGGCTGCCCCTGAGTGCCTGGGTAGAAGGCGTGTCCCTGTTCCCTAGAGGGTGTAGGTGGGTGAGTTTTGCAGCTGGACTATGGGCACCCACTGCTGTTGGCTGTAAGGACTGGGAGGCACCACTTACTCTTGGACCCCTGTCACAGGTGGCTGGCTGGTGTGGGTGGAGCCAATAGTCCTTAGGCCCTTGATGTGGGTAGGTGTGGACCCTGCTTAATGGGCAGAGCCGTGTCAAATGTCACGAACCTGCCACTCCACCATATAGCTGATACAGCTGAAGTTAGGCTTCAGGTATATACCCTGTTGTATTGTGCTAACGAGGGCCTACGCTGTTGAACTGGGCCGGCACAGGTCTATGCAGGGGTGAAAGACATTCAAAATCCATGGACCCCTTATGCCTGTGTCTAGGCAAAGGAGCTGTATCTGCCCTGACTTCCCTGCTTAGAGAAGCTGGCAGATTATTTTTTCCCTGTTTGTTAAATTTGTTCCCTCTCCAAGGCCAGGAACATGGCTCAGGGAGTGTGACGGGTCCTACTTCCAGCCCAGGGGACACAGCAAATATTGAAGCTGGCCCGAAAAGGGTGCAGAGTGGGGAGGAGGCAGGTAAATAGGAGAGAAGTTCTTCCCAAACAGGATGTTTTTGGATCCACGCAGTGTGTTAGATGCATGTACTTATCTTTTGCCCATTGAGTGCTGCTTTTTACTGGCTCTGGAGGCTTAAGTAGACTCTCTGTTGCTTGGTCTGTCTCAACGCGGAAAATGCGTCCTGAGCGCCACTGCTTGCCTCACTGAGCCAGCCGATCCGACCTGCAGTGTGCCAGTTCCCGCCAGGTCAGGTCTGGCAACTCCTTGCTGTTTCTGAACCATCTCTCCCTCCCCCTGCCACTCAATCCTACTCCTCAACTTTGCCTTTGATGTTCAGGGCTCCTAGATTGTCATATATAATCGATTCACTTGTTTTTTTTCCGGTCTTTGTTGTAAAAGGGAGCACAAGAAGCATCTGACTACTCCCCATCTTGCCCCCACCTCTGAGACTGATAACATTTTGCCACCAGAAAGGGGAACTGTGGGGCTGAGGACAGAGCAGGAGAAAGACTGCACTGAATACCCTTTCCATGTTTTGACTCGAATGTGAATGCATTAACTATTCAAAAATTAAATGTTATGTTAAAATATTGTTTATACACTAAATAAAAAGCTTTTAAAGCTTTTTGGTGGTGGTTGTTTACTTCTCTTCACAGGTTCCCCTATAGCCAGAGGTTTTGGAGTCTCACAGATCTGAGCAGAACATAGAATAGTGGTTAAGAGAGAGATTGCCTGGATTTGAATCTCAGCCCTGGCAGCTATGGGCTGTGTGAACTAAGTAAGTTAATTAACATCTCTGTGCCTCAGTTTGCATACCTGTAAGACAGCAGTATTTTATCTCCTTTGTAAGATAAATGAAATGATCTGTTCATTGCTTTATGTAGTGCCTTTAGGGGATATCCGTGAAATACAATTACCCTGCAGTATCTGTCAAGACAAACCAATGATCGAGGAGGAATTGGAAAGATGGGTATGTTTCTGGGGATATTTGTCTTATAGGTTAGAGAACCAGAGTCTTAGACCTGAAAGTGACTGTAATTTTGACAGCCCACTGTTCCTACTATAGGAGCCTTGGTGGTGCAGTGGTTAAGTGCTTGGCTGTTAACTGAAAAGTTGGTTTTTCGAATCCACCAGCCACTGCACAGGAGAAAGATGTGGCAGTCTTCTTCCATAAAGATTACAGCCTTGGAAACCCTATGGAGCAGTTCTACTCTGTCCCACAGTCACTATGAATTGGAATCGACTTCACAGCAATGGATTTAGTTTGATTTTGTTCCTTCTCTAGCCTCCTATCAGAGCTTTAAAATGCAGGATAGGATACCTGTTTAACTATATTTAATTCAGGTGTTCTCAAGCTTGATTGACAATGGTTCCCTCTATCCACAGAATACCTATTATAATCTCTCAGGAAACAAGTAGTTAACGCAGAGCTTCTCAAAGTTTAATATACATATGAATCACCCAGTTTTCTTCTTAAAATGCATATTCTAATTCAGTAGGCCTTGGGTAGGGCATGAGATTCTCCATTTCTACCCATTTCCCCGGTGATTCCAATGCAGCTGGTACCCAGACCAGGCTTAACCACAGCGAGGCTCAATAGAACCGGCTAGAGAAATGCTGATGTGTATCATACTTCTAGGTGTCCCTGGGTGGTATAAACAGTTAAGCGCTTGGCTGGTAACCAGAAAGTTGAAGGTTTGAGTCTACCCAGAGGCTCCTCAGAAGAAAGGCCTGGCAATCTAATTCCACAAAATCAGCCACTGAAAAGCCTAATGAACACAGTTCTACTCTGACATACATGGGATTGCCATGAGTCAGAACTGACTCAGTGGCAATTGGTTTGATTTTGATCCATCACACATATATATGTATGTATATATATTTATATATGTGTGTATATATTTATATGTGTGTGTGTGTGTGTATATATATGTATATATATGTTGTTGTTAGGTGCCATTGAGTTGGCTGCAACTCATAGGGACCCTACGTACAGTAGAACGAAATGCTGCCTGGTCCTGCGCCATCCTCACAATTGTTGCTGTGTTTGAGCCCATCGTTGCAGCCACTGTGTCAATCCATCTTGTTGAGGGTCTTCCTCTTTTTTGCTGACCCTCTGCTTTACCAAGCATGATGTCCTTCTCCAGAGACTGGTTCCTCCTAATAACATGTCCAAAATAAGTGAGACAAAAGTATATATATGCATGTATATATGTATATTATATATATACGCATTTCCATTGATCCCTCCATTATTCAAGTGCATTGACTTGTCAACTTGTATTTAATTGTATTTTCACCTTTCACAGGACAGGTTTTGTTAATTAAATGTGCCAGTCAGCTTATTATGCAGTCAATGAAAAAAAACCTCAGCCAACCCCAGTAACAGTGACAGATTTCAAAACTTATGTTGTAACAGTGCATACATTTTGCTTAAAATGAAAACAGCAACAACTACAGATACGCTATTTTTAAATGTCATTTAGCATGACATTCTTTAATTAGATATTATTTCTATTTTACAAATCTTAGGAGAGTAGATACAGCCCTGGACTTGGAATTACTCAATTTTCTGAACTTCAGTTTCTTCATTTATAAAATGAGGATAACAAGTCACAAGTCAGAAAACTAAAGTAGAAGAGCCAACCCTGTGCCTGGCATTTAGATGTTAATCAAAACATTAACCTTTAATTTAACTAAAGATTATATTTGTTTAGGGTCTGTATCACATGAGCTAGAATTTCTCTAGAACAATGCTTCTCAAACTTTCGTGTGCAGCAGATTTACCTGGAGGGCTTGTTAAAACAAAGATTGCTGAGCCCCACCCTCAGAGTTTCTAACTTGGTAGTTCTGGTTCCAAGAATTCACATTTCTAACAAGTCCCTGGGTAATGCTGATACTGTTGGGCCGGGTGCACACTTTGACAACCACTGCTGTAGCAGGAGAAGAAGATGTGAGAAACTGCACAGGTGTAGAGAAGGCTAATATAATATATACCACTGATAGGACTCTGTGATACACTGTGATTTTCTGGAACAGCTTTAATTTCCTAACTCTATTTAGCTGTAGCTTTAGCGTTTAGGTTTCCTGAGCACTTAAAAAACAAGAAGCCCAGGCGATACTGGTTGACACTTTTCTTCCAGTATGTTACTTGAAAAATAAAGCCTCATTTTATTCTGCAGTGTTCTGATATTTTTAAATGCTTTAAAATTCATTATACCATGTGGTTCTAATAATCACCTGGGTGGTAGGCAAGGGAAGAACTTGTGTCTGCATTTTACAGGTGAAGACCTGAGTCCCACAGGAATTAAACAATTTGTGCAAGCGCACACAGCTGGTAAGTATAGAGCCAGAACTCAAACCCCAGGCTTCTGATTCCACAGCCTGGGCTGTTTGCAATAAGCCCCACTGATTTTAATGAGATAGCATTAAAGTATACCTATTCATTCCTATGCAATGCCCTCCATTTTCCCCATCTAAATTGTTTTGTTTTTATTGCTCCATAACTCACAGTCATAAATATGTGTAATTGAGCCTGGACTACTCCTGAACTTCTATCAGGATTGATTTTCCAACCATCACTCCTAACACTAACCTATCACCATTCCCAGATAATGATGACATTGAAAAAGTTTATTCAATACAGGACTGAGAATAAATTCTCATAGCACTTAAAAACCCTCAGTTTTATAATTGTTCTTGAATGAAATGTTAAAATGTATTACCAAGATTCAGGTTAAACAGTAATAATTTATTTTAAAAACATATCACCATTCATAGTGTTTGTAATTATTGCAAGCATACAGTATAATACAGTTCCAATATTTAGTTAGAATGCATTTCATTTGGAGAAATTTTAGATGCATTATCATTTTATGACCTTTTCTTCTTTTTTTATAAGCATAAACATGCTCACTCCAAATTATCGATTCCCTACTTAAAAGGTAAATAATACACGTCTCCTCTTAAAATTAAATACCTTAAAACTGTATCAGTTCTTCTCAAAGTTCAGACTATAGTACCATGAACTATGAAGGGTTTTGTTGCTCAGTAATATATTTTTTAGAACATGAGGTAAAATACTTCTGTTGTAGAAAATGGGAAAATTTTATCAGAAACTCAGACACAGAAGATTCTGAAAATACTCAGGTTGGCTAGATTTTATAGCTGAGCAAAACTGAAGAGTGAATATTTATAGGGCTATTTAGAAATAGGGACAGGAAGAAGAGTGACCACTGGGAAATAGAACTGGTTCACCAATGTCAGATTAACCCTCTTTCACTGATAGGTTTACTGGACTAAAGAAAATTTCATCAAAGCATTTGACAATGACTTTCAGTGATATCCTATACACCAAACCAATGAAGAAATATGTACGTATGAAAAGATACCTAAGGGGATTAGCAAATGGTAGGAGAAATAACCAAAGAATTAATTTAATGAAAACTTGTCCATTAGGAGATTCTGGCTGGTGGATCCTGAGTCAACAATAATTTTCCAAAATCAAAACTAGTTTTAATGTCACAGGAGCTCAAGGTAGTTGCCTTAAATGTTAGGTGGAACCATATAAAATCACTATTTTCTTAGGTCAAAAATGTTCAAATATTTAAACTGTCCCATCATTTAACTTGCCTCTGTTCTAAATCTCTTGATAATGCTCAGCTATCCTATACACAAATTTGTCACTCCAGTATGCAAAGCCCTCTAAAATTTAGCCCCAACTTTCTGAGTCAATGGTCCATTATTGCCCCATGTACACCAAACATTTTAGACAAATTGGATTGCACACTGTTCTCCAAACATATCCAAACTTTTTTATCTCTCCCTTTATTTGTGCTACAACTACTAAAATTCAGTCCCTCTCTCCCATCTCCCACCTCTGTATGCAAATTTTTCACAGTACACTCAGATGTGAGAGAAAATAAAGATTATTTATTTTGTGTCTTACTGATCTACTAAGCCTCTACCTGATATTTAGTAGGAAGGAGAGGCTACCTAAATTTCACTGAATCCAGCACTGTAATCTAAATTGTCCCTGGATGGTGCAAATGGTGACAGGCTTGGCTACTCATCAAAAGGTTGAAGGTTTGAGTCCACCCAGAGGCTTCTCAAAAGAAAGGCCTGGTGATCTACTTCTGAAAAATGGGCCATGGAAAACCCTAGGGAGAACAGTTCTACTCTGACACACATGGGGTCACCATGAATCAGAGTTGACTTGGCGAAAATTGGTTACTGGTATGGAAAACTTAATGTCCAACCTCTGCAATTGCTCAGTCTCCTGCCCATTTCTCTGGGTCTTCTCTGCGGTGGCATCGGAATATAGAGCAGGGAGACAGAGAGTGGCTTGCTGGACCTCATGGTGGAAGCAAAGTCTCTGGAGTTCTTGCTTGGATGGCTCAGCCTCAAGGGGGAGGGAGAATATGAGAATCCTGGAGTCTGTCTTCCTCATCTCCCTCTTTCTTTCTATACCATTGCCTTCCAGTCAATTCCGACTCATAGTGACCGTATAGGACAGAATAGAACTGCCCCACAGCATTTCCAAGGCTGTAATCTTTACGGAAGCAGACTGCCACATCTTTCTTCCGTGGAGCAGGTGGTGGGTTCCAACCGCCAATCTTTCGGTTAGCAGCCAAGTTCTTAACCACCATGTGACCAGGGCTCCTTCTCTTATAAGAATCCTAATCTCCATTTAGGTAGATGGATAACTAGGACCAATAGCAAGAAGGTCACATACTCATACAGCACTAAAATAAGAGCATACACTTACCCCCTTCTACCTCCTTCTACATAACACTTTTTACTATTGGGAATTGTATTGTTTGCATTGCTTATGTGTTTATTGTATCTCTGTAAAAAAGACATCAGCAAAATGAAGAGTAAAGGAGAGGCAGTTAGCCAGGTCCCTCTAGGGGGCCCAGAAGCAGGTGTGACAGGTTGAGAAGGAGGGAAGTGAAAAGTTAGTTGACTTAGAAGATTCAAAAGGAGAAGAAGGAAGAATAACAAATGAAGCAGAATGCTTTGGCAGGAAGAGCCCTGGGTAGGGAGCGAGAAGAATTATATTTTCATCCTACTAGACTTGGTTAAGCGCTCAGTTACTAACCAAAACATTGGTGGGTTCAAACCCACTCAAAGCTACCTCAGAAGAAAGGCCTGGTGATCTGCTTCCAAAAGGTCACAGCCATGAAAACCCTATGGAGCCAAGTTCTACTCTGCACACATGGTTGCCATGAGTCAGAACTGACGGAAACTGGTACTGGTAGACCTTGTTACGTGACCTTAAGAAAGTTGCTTTGGAAAGAACAACAATGAATCTGTGAACCATTTCATAGCATGGATGAAACTGGAGGACATTATGCTGAGTGAAATAAGTCAATCACAAAAGGACAAATATTGTATGAGACCTCTATTGTAAAAACCCATGAAAA
>NW_004444163.1:1826309-1892045 GCF_000243295.1 Trichechus manatus latirostris | reverse complement strand
GTTGTTAACCAATGTCATAAAACAACATGTGTACTACTGTTTCATGAGAAACTATTTGTTCTGTAAGCCTTCACCTGAAGTATAATAAAATATATTAAAAAAAAAAAAAAGAAAGAAAGTTGCTTTGCCTCTCCAGGCCTCGATTGTCTCACCGGGTAAAAGACGGCTTTTGACGGGATTATTTTGGAGGGTTTCTGAGGTCTGTAGGTTTCCTGAGTTTCCCAAGCCTGAGACAGCAAGAGCATCTTAAACTGGGCCCCAGGGCTCATCTGTGGTGCTTTTAGATGAAGGACTGGATGGGAGTATCTAGAGGCAGTAGACTGAGGAAACAGCTCTGCAAAGATTTTCTTCACAAAATATAGTCAATACTTTAGGGGAGAATTGCATCTGTTTCGTCTGGATTCCTACTCGTTCTTAACCTCTATTTCTTGACTTCCAATTTAATGAGACATACATGCAAGTTAGAAAGAAAAAAGGAAAGGAAGGAAGGAGGGGCGGGGGAAGGGAGAGGAAAGAGAAAGGGAGAGCGGACAGGTATTACTCATTAAGGTTTGCTCTACATATGTGCAAATGATGTGCTACTGAAAGAAGGCTTTCCAGGCTTCCTGTAAATACAATGTAAAGAAAGAAACCTCACCTCCCCCATTTTATGTGTCCATCAGGCAAGTCCCCTCCTTGGGGGGCATTGTACCTGGGCTGGTCTGCTCTTCCCCCTTCACCCTCACTCACCTGGATTTTTAGTTCATGGGCCTCTCTCTCCCATGAGTAGTAACCAAGGAATCATTTGCAGCCTCCAGCTCAGCCTCTCTTGGTTAATGGCGAGGTAAATCCCTAAGTCACTTCAGACCGAATCAAGGAGGCCAATCCAAAGGGAAATAGGAATTGTCATTTGTTTGTTTCTTTCATTAATTTATTCAAGCATATACCAAGCGCATTCTAATTCCTAAACACCGGACTAATTGAGTGGGATAATAATAATGATAGTAATGATGTATAATGGCTTTTTTGATGCGTCAACTTCGCTAGGCTTTGGTCCCCATTGAATAGTTAGAGTTTTTCAACCATACTCTATCTAGGGGTTGCTGTGAAGGCAGTGGAAGTATTTTTGCAAATGAAATTAAAGCCCCCAATCAGTTGACTTTAAGTGAGGGATATGTATTAGTTTCCCAGGGCTGCTGTAACAAAGAAACACAATTTGGGTGGCTTATAAGAACAGAAATTTATTATCTCACAGTTCTGGAGGCTAGGAATCAGGGTATTGGCCATGTTGAGTCCTTCTGAGGGCTCTGAAGGCAAATCTGTTCCATGCCTCTCTCCTAGCTTCTGGTGATGGCCTGCGATCCTTGGCATTCCTTGGCTTGTAAATCAAACCAAACCCATTGCCATCAAATCGACTCTGACTCAGACAGACCCTGTAGGGCAGAGCAGAATCGCCCCATAGGGTTTCCAAGGCTGTAAATCCTTACAGAAGCAGACTGCTATGTCTTTCTCCTGTGGAGTGGCTGGTGGTTTCTGTCAAACTTTTGGTTAGCAGCCGAGCACTTAACCACTGCACCACCAGAGTTCCTCCTTGGCTTGTAGGTCACTTCAATCTCTGCCTCCATCTTCACATGGCCGTCTTCCCTCTGTGTGTCTCTGTCTCTGTGTCTTTTTCCCTCTTTTATAGAACCACTCACATGGTATTAGGACCTACCCTACTCCAGTATGACCTCATGTTAATAACATCTTCAAAGACCCTATTTCCAAACAAGTTCACATTCACAGGTACTGGGGCTTAGGACTTCAACATATTTTAGGGGGACATAATTCAGTCCATAACAGAATATTATCCTTAATAATCTGGGTGGGGCTGACTTAACCAGTTGAAAGTCCTTAAACTGAGAATTTCACCAAAGGGGGAAAAATTTCCCCTATAAAGTACAGCTTCAGCATGTGATGGTGTGTCCCATCCTGCTTGTGATTTCCCTTTCCTAGCTGCCTGTGCACAAGAGCTTTGGCCCACAGCCATGAGTTCCAGCCTGCCCTTGGTCTTCCCATTCTTGTTTTGACTGCCAGTCCTACAGATATTGGATTTTCCTCTTTGAAGTAGGCATCATTATTATCTTAATCTTATAGCTGAGGCAATCTGAGATCATGGGACTAAGTGGTTTCCCCAATTAACTCAATCTTATGAGTTTGGTATTGAGCCCAAAGTCTTACTCCAAACTTCCAGCCCCCAGGATTTCTCAAATGAGCAGAAGAGACAAAGAAGTAAATCAAGAGCCCAAACAAGAAGTGATTAACTCTGGCCTGGGCCAGGTGAGGGTGAAAGTGAGGTAAGGGATCAGGGAAGGCTGCATTGATGCACTGGCAGACAATTCAACAGAGCCTACAGTAGGTGTAAAAAGAGTTTATCAGGGAAGAACGAAGCAAAAGGCATTCCAGAGAGAGGGAGCAGCATGAGCAAAGATTCATAGAGGTTTAAGTTTTCTGAACATATTTTGGAAATAGCAGGAACAGCTAAAACTTAGCATACTTTCCATAAGCCTCTTTTTCTTGACATAAATGAGTCGGTGAGCTTTGCATGCTGGGATAGAGTAAGGAAGTATACTTTTTTACCTAACTACATAGCAGCTCCCTCCGAACTCCACCATTTTTCTAAAAATATACACACTCACATACTTACAGGTAGCCCCCAAGAAGCTGTCAATGGGCTAAAACCACACTTGCTATACTTTTCATATTTTTTAGGATAAAGTCTAATGCATATGAGAGTTGCCACCAACCATCACATGATGAGAAGCAGGAGATGCCTTATGATTCGATTCTTCTCCAGCTCCTCATATCAGTTTCCATACTGGACCACCTCCTTGACCAGCATTTCCAAAAGGAAAATGTTATTGTTGTATCCTAGAGGTTGGTGACACCATTCATCCTTTAACATGTATTTATTGAGCACCTCCTAAAACAAGCTCTGTGAGTCAAGAGTGCTGGGGTGGAGACCAGTTTCCTCTGCCTCCTAACTGTGTGAATGTGGACAACTTCATCTCTCTGACCTCTCGTCTGCAGAACTGAGATAGTGACGCCAATCACACAAGTTGTGAAGATTCAATGAGATATTGTATGGGAAGCCCTTTATAAACTATTGTTGTTGTTAGGTACCGTCGAGTCGGTTCTGGCTCATGACCCTATGTACAACAGAACAAAACACTGCCCAGTCCTGCACCATCCTTACAGTCATTGCTATGCTTGAGCCCGTCGCTGTAGCCACTGTGTCAATCCATCTCATTGAAGGTCTTCCTCTTTTTTGCTGACAGGTGTCAGCCAGACCTAGAAGCAGAATCTTTGATGTGGTGAAAAAATGTGAAAGTGTTCACTACAGATGAACTGTTAAGCAAGGTAAGCACTGTGCTTACTTTGCTGTCTTAGTCATCTAACTGCTATAACAGAAATACACCAAGCGGTTGGTTTTAACAAAGAGAAATTTATTATCTCACAATCTAGTAGTTTAGAAGTCCAAATTCAGGGCGTCAGCTCCAGGAGAAGTCTTTCTGTCTCTTGTGGCTCTGGAGGAAGGTCCTTGTCATCAATCTTTCCCTGGACTAAGAGCTTCCCTATGCAGGAAACCCGGGTCCAAAGGAGGGGCTCTGCTCCAGGCACTGCTTTCTTAGTGTATGAGGTCCCCAACTCTCTGCTTGCTTTCCTTTCTTTTATCTCTTGTAAGATAAAAGGTGGTGCAGGCCACACCCCAAGGAAACACCCTTCACATTGGATCAGGGATGTGACCTGAGCAAGGGTGTTACATCCCACCCTAATCCTCTTTAACCACAGGCAGAGATTATGATTTACAACACATAGGAAAATCACAGAATGGAGGACAGCCATACAATACTGGGAATGATGGCCTAACCAATTTGACACATATTTTGGGGGGACACAATTCAATCCATGACACTTGCTTTTTGGATAATACACCCCTGGATCTACATGTGGCATAGTGGCAGCAGGACAATACTCTGCAGGGACAAATTCATGGAGATGGGGCCATGGACATCTCAGCAGACGGGACTGGAAAATGTTGACGAGGAGGGCCTCTCCAAAGCTTTAACACTAGGCGACTCTTGGACCTTTGTATGTTCTTGTGGAGAGAAACTCCAGAAACGACCAAGGTTTTATTTCCTGCCAGCAAGCTGATTGGCAATTTCAAGTCAGATGTAATTTAATTTAAAGGAAATGAAGAAATTTGATATTTGTACACCTGGGTTTGTGTACTTGGATCCATTCCCACTCTAATTGCTTAACTTCTCCAGAAGGAATAGGAGCCTGGAGATGAATCTGTGCTTGCAGCCTTTTAACATAAGTCCTTATACTCTCTTCCCAGTGGACAAACAGCTTATTTGGAGCATGTGTCCAGGATACTTTATGATCTCATTATCCATAGATAAGGTGAACAGGACAGAGTGATAAACAACAGAGAACTCCCTTGCCCCTTCCCTTTATTGGCCTATGACTCATGCTAGGATACATAGATTGTAGAAATGGGATAAGATACTCTATTGTGTGGTATTCATATATATTAGTACCACACAATTATATGTTGTTGTTAGGTGCCATCAAGTTGGTTCCGACTCATAGCAACCCTATGTACAAGACAATGAAACACTACCCAGTTCTGCGCCTTCCTCAAAATTATTGCTATGCTTGAGCCCATTGTTGCAGCCACTTTGTCAATCCATCTCATTGAGGGTCTTCCTCTTTTTCGCTGGCCCTCTAACTTACCAAGTATGATGTCCTTCTCCAGCGACAGGTCCCTCCTGATAACATGTCCAAAGTACATGAGACAAAGTTCTAATGAGCATTCTAATGAGCATTCTGGCTATACTTCTTCCAAGACAGATTTGTTCGTTCTTCTGGCAGTCATGGTATATTCAATATTCTTTGCTAACACCATAATTCAATGGCATCAGTTCTTCTGTGGTCTTCCTTGTTAATTGTTCAGCCTTCGCACGCATATGTGAAGGCTGAAAATACCACAGCTTGGGTCAGGCGCACCTTAGTCCTCAAAGTGGCATCTTTGCTTTTAAACACTTTTATACTAATATATTGGTAACATACATAGAGTATCTTCTCCCATTTCTACAATTGGTGCCGGGTACCCAATATTTATATAAATCTACCACAGAATAGAATGTTGTTGTTATTGTTGTTAGGTACCATTGAGCTGGTTCCAACTCATAGCGACCCTATGTACAACAGAATGAAACACTGCCCGGTTCTGTGCTATCCTCACAATCATTTTTATACTTGAGCTCATTGTTGCAGCTACTGTGTCAGTCTCATTGAGGGTCTTCCTTTCTTTCTCTGACCCTCTACGTTACCAAGCATGATGTCCTTCTCCAGGGACTGGTCCCTCTTGATAACAAGTCCAAAATATGTGAGACAAATTCTCGCCATCCTTGCCTCTTAGGAGCACTCTGGCTGTACTTCTTCCAAGACAACAGAATAGAATACCATGTCTCTCTTCCAATAGTGTTAGAGAATTAATTGAATTTATTCTTTAACCTTAGCCATCTTACCAAGTAATTCTTTTTTCTCCCTTAGCCCAATCAACAGGTCCCACAACATCCATATACTAATTCAGGCAGCTGCATATAAATGCTAAACAAATGCATTCAAAACCAAAACCCCTCAGAAGTTCCTATGGCACTTAGCATCCTAAGCATTTCACATTATGAGTTCAAACTATCTTTCAGTTTTATCTCCCACCACCCACTTGCTGTGTGGGGACACACACACGTACACTCACACTACAATTTACCTTTACCCATTTGCTTCTCTTTTCTGAATACACCATACACATTGACATCTTTGTGCCTCTACACACACTAATCCTTCTACTAGGAATGCCTCCTGGATGCTTCCTACTTTACTTGATAACAACAATTAAAAATTCTAGATCCAGGAGGCAGAGCCAACGTGGCACTATAGACAGAAACACCACACCATCCCTCTACAGCAAATACCCAAAAAACTAAGTAAAACAGAGACAAACTTCAGTCCTGGAACCCTAAGCATCTAATGAAGAGATTAAAGAACTCAGCCAAGCACTGAATGGAATAAGAAACCGACAGAGAACGGAGAGCAAGGAGAGATACATGCGGAGGTCCCCTATCAGCTAATGCAGCATGAATTTGCCATCTTGGACTCCTGTTGGAGATCAGTGGACAGGGAGTATGAGAAAGCAGCATCACGGAGCTCCCAACAGGAGACAGATCAACTGGTAACCAGCGATATATGCGTTCCAACCCCCCATTCATGTCCCCCCCGACTCACCCTCTGCCCCTTCCTAGATGGCTGCAGTCGTTCAGCCAGACAGGAAGTGCAGGGTCTGTGCCACTTGGATTCGCCTCACTCACATCAACAAGTTGCAGACAGGGAGTATGAGGAAGCAGCTTCACAGAGCTCCCAGCAGAAGACGGAGCACTCGCTGGACCTGCGCTGCTGCACCATAGCTGAGTGACTGGCCCTGCCCATTGGACAAGGAGGTGGAAAGTATTGTGCTCACAGACAAGCAAACAACAAAGAACCCACAGCCTGCCTGCTCAGACATAACCAAATAGAACAAAAAAGCAAGATGAACCAAACAAATCTACAATCAGTAAATGAAGAAAGTAACTACTGAATGTCCTGAAGACAGCAGACAATATCAAAATATTTACAAAAACAGGACAGGATGGTTCCAGTAGGCTTCCAAAATAAAATACCACATGACTTTCCCATGGAATAAAAGGCACTAGAACTACCTGATAAGGAATTCAAATCTCTCATATTCAGAGCTATCCAAGAGTTGAAGCAAAAGGCCAAAAAAAGATAAGGAAAAAATAGACAAATTCATGGAAAAGGCAGACAAAGTCATGGAAAATACAGACAAAAAAATGGAAGAATTCAGGAAAATAATACAGGAATAAAATGCCAAAATAAATTCACAACTAGGAATCATACAAAAACAATTAGAAATCCAAAAGATAAACAACAAGATTTCAGAAATAAACAGTGTCATAGAAGGGCTGAGGAGCAGATTTGAAACAATGGAAGACAGGATCAGCAAAATTGAAGATAAACACTTGGATACAACTTTGAGGAAAAATCAGAAAAAAGAACAAAGAAAAATGAAGAAACTCTGAGAATTATGTGGGATACAATAAAAAGCAAAAATCTGCAAGTGATTGGAGTTCCGGAACGGGAGAGAAAACAGAAAACACAGAGAGGATCATCGAAGACTCGCTGACAGAAAACCTCCCCAATATCATGAAAGATGAAAAGGTGACCATCCAAGAAGCTCAACGAACCCCACATAAGACAGACCCCAAAAGAAAATCACCAAGGCATATCATAATCACACTCGCTAAAGCCAAAGACAAACAAGAATCCTGAGAGCAGCTCCAGAAAAACAAAAAGTCACATACAGAGGGGAAATAATAAGACTAAACTCTGAGTACTCGGCAGAAACCATGCAGACAAGAAGGCAATGTGATCACATATATAAAAGCCTGAAAGAAAAAAATTGCCAACCAAGAATAATATATCCTGCAAAACTTCCGTTTGAATACGATGGTGAAATTTTGACATTTCCAGATAAAGAGAAATTAAGGGACTATGTAAAAACCAAACTTACAAGAATTATTAAAGGGAATCCTTTGGTTTGAGAACAAACAACATCAGACCGCAGGCTGAATCTAGGATGCAAGATCGCACCAGCCAGATACCAACAGAGGAAATGAACTCTCAAGGACTATCCAAAACCAAAAGGATTACAACGGGGAACAAGAGAGGTTAATCTGTAAATGACAACAATGTCAGAACAATAAAAGAGGGAATGAATGGTGTAGGTACAGAACTTTCTAATGGAGAGGAAGCAAGGTTATACTAAGTAATAATAGACTGGTTCAAACCTAGGAAGATAGGGTAAATTTCAAAGTAACCACAAAGAAAGTTAACAAACCTACTAATCAAAATAAAGAAGAAAAACATAAAGTCTCGGTAAAAACAAAATCTACAAAAACAAAAGAAATGAAAAAAAATCCACAAACGAAAGGAATTCAGCACAAGAAAGTAAGAGGAAGAAAGAAAATGTCAGCACCAAACACTACAAAATGACAGCAATAAACTCACACTTATCAATAATTACACTGAACATAAATGGCCTAAATGCACCCTTAAAGAGATGGAGAGTGATAGAATGGATTAAAAAAACAGGATCCATCAATATGCTATCTATAAGAGACACACCTTAGAAACAAAGATGTGAGTTTATTAAAAATCAAAGGATGGAAAAAATATATATCAAGCAAACAGCTACCAAAAAGAGCAAAAGTGGCAATATTAATATTAGATAAAATACACTTTAAATCAAAATCCACCATAAAGACAGAGAAGGGTGCTATATAATGATTAAAAGGATGATCTATCATGAAGACATAACAATAATAAACATCTATGCACCCAAGGATGGGGCTCCAAAATACATAAAACAAACTCTAACAGCACTAAAAATGAGAACTTCATAGTTCCACAATAATAGTAGGAGACTTCAACACACCACTCTTGGTAAACAACAGAACATCTAGAAAGAAACTCAACAAAGATACGGAAGAGCTAAAGGGCACCATCAACCAACTTGACCTCATAGACATATATAGAACACTCCACCCAACAGCTGTAAAGTACACATTCTTTTCCAATGCACAAGGAACATTCTCCAGAGTAGACCACATCTTAGGCCACAGAGCAACCCTCAATAAAATCCAAAACACAGAGATAATCCAAAATATCTTCTCTGACCACAACGCCATCAAGGTAGAAATTAACAAGAAGAGCAAGAAAAATAAATAAATTATATGGAAACTGAATAACACCCTGCTTAAAAACGACTGCATAATAGAAGGAATCAGAGATGGAATCAAAAAATTCCTAGAATCAAACGAGAATGAAAACATATCATACCAAAACCTTTGGGACACAGCAAAGGCAGTCCTCAGAGGGCAATTTATAGCAATAGATGCACTCATCAAAAAAAGAAGGGACAATATCAAAACATTAGCTACACAATTCGAACAAATAGAAAGAGAACAGCACAAAAGCCCACAGCCACTAGAAGAAAGGAAATGATAAAGATCAGAGCAGAAATAAAGGAAATACAGAATAGAAAAACAATAGAAAGAATTAAGAAAAACCAAAAGTAGGTTCTTTGAAAGGATCAACAAAATCAACAAACCACTGGCCAAACTGACAAAAGAAAAACAGGAGAGGACACAAATAACCCAAGTAAGAAATGAAATGGGGGACATTACAACAGACCCAACTGAAATAAAAAGGGTCATAACAGAGTATTATGAAAACCCTATACTCCAACAAATTCGAAAACCTAGTGGAAATGGACAAATTTCTAGAAACACACTAGCTACCCAAACTAACACAAAATGATATTGAAAATCTGAACAGACCCATAACAAGAGAAGAGATTGAAAAGGTAATAAAAAAAAATTCCCAAACAAAAAAATTCCTGGCCCAGATGACTTCACTGGAGAATTCTACCAAACATTCAGAGAAGAGCTTACACCAGTACTACTCAAATTATTTCAGAACATAGAAAAGGAAGCGATACTTCCAAATTCATTCTATGAAGCCAGCATAACCCTGATACCAAAATCAGGCAAAGACACCACAAAAAAGACAATTGCAGACCAATATCTCTCATAAATATACATGTAAAAATTCTCAATAAAATTCTAACCAATAGAATTCAGCATCATATGAAAAAAATAATACACCATGACCAAACAGGAGTCATACCAGGTATGCAAGGATGGTTCAACATTAGAAAATCAATCAACATAATCCATCACATAAATAAAAGGAAAGAAAGGAATCACATGATCATCTCAATCGACACAGAAGAAGCATTCAACAAGTCCAATACCCATTCCTAATAAAAACTCTCAATAAAATAAGTATAGAAGGGAAATTTCCCACCATAATAAAAAGCATATATGCAAAACCAACAGCCAACATCATTCTTAATGGACAGAGTCTGAAAACATTCTCTTTGAGAACAGGAACAAGACAAGGATGCCCTTTATCTCCATTCCTATTTAACACTGTGCTGGAAATCATAGCTAGAGCAATAAGGCAAGAAAAAGAAATAAAGGGCATCCAAATTGGTAATGAAGAAGTAAAACTGTCCCTATTTGAGGATGATATGATACTATACACAGAAAACCCTACAGACCCCACAAGAAAACTACTGGAACTAATGTAAAGATTCAGCAGAGTAGCGGGATACAAGATAAATAGACAAAAATCAGTTGGATTCCTATATGCCAAAAAAGAGAACAACGAAAAGGAAATCAGGAAAACAATACCATTTATAATAGCCCCTAAAAAAATAAAATACTTAGGAATAACTCTAACCAGGGATATACAAGACCTGCACAAAGATAACTACAAAGCACTACTTCAAGAAACCAAAAGAGATCTACATAAATGGAAAAACTTACCATGCTTATGGATAGGTAGACTCAACATTGTGAAAATGACAATTCTACCCAAAGCAATCTACAAATACAAGGCAATCCTAATCCAAATACCAACAGCATTCTTTAAAGAGCTGGAGAAACTAATCATTAACTTTATATGGAAAGGGAAGAGGCCCCAGACAAGTAAAGCACTATTGAAGAAGAATAATAAAGTAGGAAGATTCACGCTACCTGACCTCAGAACCTACTATACAGCTATGGTAGTCAAAACAGCCTGGTATTGGTACAATATTGGTACAATAGAACAGAATTGAGAACCCAGATGTAAATCCATCCACGCATGGTCACCTGATCTTCGACAAGGGCCCAAAGTCCACCAAATGGGGAAAAGACAGCCTTTTTAACAAATGATGCTGGCAAAACTGGATGTCCATCTGCAAAAAAATGAAGCAGGACCCATACCTCAAACCATACATAAAAACTAATTCAAAATGGATCAAAGACCTAAATATAAAGCCAGAAACTATAAAGTTCATAGAATAAAAAATAGGGTCAACCCTAGAGGCCCTAATACACGATATTAACAGGATACAAACCACTACCAACAACATACAAACTCCAGAAGATAAGCTAGATAACTGGGATCTTCTAAAAATTAAACACTATGGTCATCAAAAGACTTCACCAAAAGAGTATAAAGAGAACCCATAGACTGGGAAAAAAAAAAATTGGCTATTACAAATCCAGCAAAGTTCTAATCTTTAAAATCTTCAGGAAAATTCAACACCTCTACAACAAAAAGACAAGTAATCCAATTAAAAAATGGGCAAAGGAAATGAACAGGCACTTCACCAAAGACATTCAAGCTGCTAACAGACACATGAGGAAATGTTCACAATCCCTAGCCATTAGAGAACTGCAAATCAAAACCACAACGAGATACCATCTCACCCCGGCATTACTGGCATCAATCAAAAAAACTGGAAGTAACAAATGTTGGAGAAGCTGCTGGGGAGATTGGAACACTTATGCACTGCTGGTAGGAATGCAAAATGATACAACCATTTTGGAAAACGCTATGGCACTTCCTTAAAAATCTAGAAATAGAAATACCATATGATCTAGCAATCCCACTCCTAGGAATATATCCTAGAGAAATAACAGTCATCACATGAATAGACATACGCACACCCACGTTCATTGCAGCATTGTTCACAATAGCAAAAAGATGGAAACAACCTAGATGCCCATCAACAGATGAGTGGATAAACAAACTATGGTACATGCATACAATGGAGTATTACACAACAATAAAGAAAAATGATGAATCTCATAACATGGATGAATCTGGAGGGCAATTTGCTGAGTGAAATAAGTCAATCACCAAAGGACATATTGTATGAGACCACTACTGTAAAAACTCATGAAAATGTTTACACACAAAAAGAAATAATCTTTGATGGTTACGAGGGAGAGGAGGGGTGCTGGTGGAAAAACACTAAATAGACAATAGATAAGTGGTAACTTTGGTGAAGGGTAAGACAGTACACAATACTGGGAAAGCCAGCACAAGTTGCACAAGGCAAGTTCACGGAAGCTCCATAGACACATCCAAACTCCCTGAGGGACCGAATTGCTGGGCCAAGGGCTGTGGTGACCATGATCTCCAGGAACATCTCGCTCAACTGGCATAACGTAGTTTATAAAGAAAATGTTTTACATTCTACTTTGGTGAGTAGCGTCTGGGGTCTTAAAAGCTTGTGAGTGGCCATCTAAGATACTCCACTGGTCTCACCCCTTCAGAAGCAAGAAAGAATGAAGAAAACTAAAGATATAAGGGAAAGATTAGTACAGAGGACTAATAGACCACAACTACCACAGCATCTACCAGACTGAGTCCAGTACAACTAGATGATGCCTGGCTACCACCACTGACTGCTCTGACAGGGATCACAAGAGAGGGTCCCGGACAGAGCAGGATAAAAATGTAGCACAAAATTCCAACTCATTAAAAAAGATGACTTACTGGTCTAACAGAGACTGGAGAAACCTCGAGAGTATGGCTCCTGGACACCCTTTTAGCTCAGTAATGAAATCACTCCCATGGTTCATTTTCCAGCCAAAGATTAGACAGGCCCATAAAACAAAATGAGACTAAAGGGGCACACCAGCCCAGGAGAAAGGACTAGAAGGCAGGAGGGGACAGAAAAGTTGGTAATAGGGAACCCAAGGTCAAGAAGGGAGAGTGTTGACATGTCGTGGAGTTGTTAACCAATGTCATAAAACAATATGTGTACTATCTGTTTAATGAGAAAGTAGTTTGTTCTGTAAACTTTCATCTAAAGTACAATCTGAAAAAAAATTAATAAAAGATTAAAAAAAAATTCCAGATCCACTTCAGATGTCACCACCTCCTGTGACTCAGGAAAATATAGAAGCTCCCAGCTCTATTGGTTCAGAGCACTTAGTGACCACTCTGTTATAAAGTGTATTCGTCTTATAGCAATTGGTCTACTGCTTCAGTCATTAGTCTACAAGTTCCCATAGGAGGAAAGAATGTGTACTGTGCATCTTTGTATTCCCAGCATGCAGTGTCAAGCTTATACTGGATATACATACTGGATAAATATTTCCTATATAAATGAATGGCGGGATAAAACAATTTGGTAGTAAAAAAGTAAAAGACATTGCATTACCACATACAGAAATCAAATTCATTTGGGCAAGATGCTCAAATTCAAGCCTATCTTAATATATAACCAAATACATTTTTAAACTTCACATTTTCTGTCTAGTAATACCATTCTGGGTTTTATTCTAAAGAAAAATTTTGGATGAATGTAGGCATAGCATAGATTTACTTTACAAATCTCTCTTAAGTATACAAAAAAAAGAAGAAAATAAATACAAAATAAATCTCAACATATTTTTTCAATTTCTTCCTATTCACAGTGCAATTCTTCGGAATTACTCTTTGCTGGAGAAATGTTGACGTCTTTATTTTTCCATACACTATCGCCTCATGTAACCAGCAATAAAATTGGTCAAAATGTGTTTCTTAAAATAACAAAAGAAATAACTTTCAAAATGTATACACTTTCCAGTAATTTTGGTGTAAGAAAGTTGAGGGATTCCCTTCAGTGGAAAGCAAGTGTAAAACTAGACAAAATTATAAAATCAACCATTTCAGGACACTGGAAAACATAAAGTCAAGCAACAACTTGAGAAGTATTTACTTATTAAAAAAAATTGCTACTGCATCTGATGAGAATGGCACATTCATGGCCTTATTATTAAGGGATACTGCTATTCCACCCAGCTCAGGTGGTATAAACTCACAACTTTATTTGCTGGAAGTGGAGCAGTTAGTTTGAGGTGTGTGTCAGAGCCAATAGAAATATAACAAGAGATTTCAGAAGCCAAAGAGCCATAGTAGGGCTGAGATGTTGAACTCTCCACACATCCCTGGGTGACTGCTGAACTCATGTGTGCTAGAAACACCAAATAATTCAGCATAAATTGTAAGTGAGACTTGTAAATATGCTGCGCCTTTGTATACACTCTTCAAACCACAAACAGCTTGGGCAGAGAGCAGAGGCCTTACTGACTTGAGATAGCCTCTGCCCAAATCACTGGCTGACAGCTAAACTATATAGGTGCAGGGAAACACCTAGGAAGCCAAACTGTGGGTGGGGAAAACCCTAAGCAGATACATTAACAGCTGCACACAATTGAGGAGGGAGATTTTGCAGTTTGAGCCCAGGAAAATTAATTTATCACTAATTGCTTAACAAAAAAAATTTTTAAAGAAAAACTGTCAGAAGAACAAAACACAAATCAGTCATTACAACCTATTATTGACAAAGTCCAATTTTCAACAAAAAATTACTAGATAAGCAAAGAACAGGAAGGTATGACTCATGCTTAGGAAAAAATACATATAGTCAACAGAAACTGAATCCATGTAGGTCTAGATGTTGGATTTAGGAGACAAAGACTTCAGACAGCTACTATAAATGTGTTCAAAGAATAACAGAAAAAAGATTTGCAAAGAATTAAAGAAAAATTGGTTGGCAGTTCAAACCCTCCCATTGGCTCCATGGGATAAAGACATGGACATCTGTTTGCATAATTATGATAGCCAAGAAAACCCTATAGGGAAGTTCTATTCTGTTACTCGGGGTCGCTATGAGTCAGAATCAACTCGATGGCATCCAACAACATGCTAAGACCAAGTGAACAAACAGAAATATCAACAGGGAAATGAAAACTATTTTAAAAAAAAAAAGTAAATGCACTTTGACAGCACACAACAACAACAGCGCAAAGGAGGAGGAGGGCTCCAGATATACTCGAGCTACACTGTGTAAAATTCCTAGATTTTACAGAAAGTAAATTGATATTAATATAAAGTAGATTGTGAGCAGTTAAGGATGCATATTTTAAACCATAAAGCAAACAGTAAAAAAAATGTAAAAAGGAGAGCTAAAAAGTCAATAGAAGAATTAAATTTACATAACTAAAAATAGTTGTTTATCAAAAAAGAAAGCAGTAAAGGTAAAACAGAAACAAATTTAATGAGACAAATCACAACAGAGCACACTTAATCTAGTCATAAGAGTAATCACATTAAATGTAAATGGACTAGACACTTCAATCATAATGCCTAGATTGTCTGACAGGATAAAAAAAGCAATATCCAACTACACATTGCCTACAAGAGAACCAAAAAAACAAACCTGTTGCTGTTGAGTCAATTCCGACTCATAGTGACCCTATAGGACAGAGTACAACCATAGGGTTTCCAAGGCTGTAAATGGAAGCAGATTGCCACATCTTTCTCCTGCAGAGTGGCTGGTGGGTTTGAATCACCCACCTTTTGGTTAACAACTGAGTGCTTAACCACTGCACCACCAGTGCTCTTGCCTACCACAGCAGCACGTTACATTTCATTACATAAATGGATTGAGAGTAAAAACATAGAAAAAGATATACCATGTAGACAGTAAGTATAAGACAGATGGAGTGGCTACGTTAATATCAGGCAAAATAGACCTTAAGATAAGGAATATTACTAGGGACAAAGAGGGATATTTCAAACGATTGATAGAACAAGAAGATAACAAAATTTTTAAATGTATAAGCACCTGCGAATCTTAAAAAGCATGACACAAAAGTTGATAGAATTGAAATGAGAAATAGACTAAAAAAGCAATTATAGTTGGAGATTTGAATACTCTTCTTACAGTGATTCATAAAACAAGCAGAGCAAAAATTTGTAAGGAAATAGAAGACTTGAACAACACTATCAAACAAAATCCAGGCCTCCACTTCAAAAGGGCACACTCATATAAATCGATAGCCTTTGACTCTGGGTCTCAGAGCACCAAGTAGTATGGGCTGCCTTGAAAAGGCTTATGTCCAAATGAGAACAGCTTCTTAGGGTTCCCAGCAGGTTGCTTAACAGCCCACGTAGATCCACCTCATCAGCACTAAGGGTGGGCATGGGAGGCAGGTGGGATGGGGTGTTGGCGCAGGCAGGCGAGGAGCCTCACTAGGGCCCTGGCTGAGCTGAGGCAGTGTGTCTGGGAGCTCTATGTCATTCATGACTTTTTCTACTTCTAACATCTCCAAGGAAACCAAATTATCATGGGGGTGCTATTGATCCCAAATTAGCATTTCAGACAAGAAAAAAGAAAATCTTTTAATTAACATTTTTTTAAAATTACCATAATGATTAGTTTCTGCTGGGGCTGTGTAACAGTTAACAAGACACCGAGCACTACTTCCCATCAGGACCTGCTACAGCATTGCTCGGATTCTCTTCTCTCAATACAGCCTTCTCCAGATTCTCCTCTTACTTCTCCAACTCTTTGGTCTTAATAATAGAAGCCAGACCCCAAAAGGTATATGGAACGCCATTGAATGTGATCTCATTTGGTTTTCATAATACTCCCATGAGACTTACTGCCTGCAAAATGCCTGAAGTTTGTGATGGAGCCAAGATTGAGGCATTGTAAACTGGATCAATAGCTGTTCCTCTTCCTCTTCTTTCTTCCAGTAGTATTGGGCATTGTTCAAATTACTGGAGTCTCCTAGATATCCCTCAGAGGTCTCCCAAATCAATACTCCAGGCTTGCTCCAGGTCACCTTTGGATACATTCATCTGAGAATTTTTTGGGTACCTCAAATGGTGGCTAAAATTAAGCTCTTCCATCTGTTTGCAGCACCAACTCCTCTCTTCTTTGGTTCATGTGCCAACTCCCTCCCAGGTACACAGGTCGGAACCTCTCTGCCCCCTTTCATTCTGAACCTTAACAGTCAATTCCACCTTCACAATACCTCTTGCATCTGCCTCTATTCTCCTGCTCAGGAGCAGGCGCTAGGACCCTGCTCCAGTACCATAACAACACCCTTCTCACTGACCCCATTCCCATTCACCTCACCTGGTGGTCCCAGATGCACAAAACACTTGAGGACTCCACATTCTCTGCTGAATAGCAGTCCATTCTTTGTCACAAATCCTCACAGCTTTATTTTCTGACAAGTCCTAGTGGTAGGCCAAATGCAATCCATCATCCTCTAAAACTTGAAAGCACCCTGAAGCCCTACTCACAATCTGTATCTTCACCAGAGGTCAGCAAACTACAGCCTGTGGGCCAAATCTGGTCTGCTACCAGTTCTGTTGTACATACGGTCACTATAAGTCAGTACTGACTCGACGGCACCTAAGAAGAACAACAACCAGAGGTAAGAGTGGTTTTTATATTTTTTTAATGGTTAAAAAAAATCGAAAGAAAAAAATATTTCATGGCATATGAAAATAATATGAAATTCAAATTCCAGTGTTCAAAAATAATGTTTTATTGGAACGCAGCCATGCTCAACTGTTTTGGTTTTGTCTATGTCTGCTTTCATGCACAACAGCAGACTTGAGTAGTCATAACAGAGGCCATATGGCCTGCAAAGCATACTCTACTATCTGGCCCATTACAGAAAAAGTTTGCCAATCCCTGATCTATACTATAATTGTGGTTAATCTTGAAAATTATAATTGTTTTAAAAATATTTCCAGTACACATTGCAAATGTTTCTCAGTTTATCGTTTGACTTCTGTGGCAATTTTTAACATTTGTAAGTTTTTTTGTTTTTTTTTTTTTCTTTTATTTTGTGAGATTAGTTCTATCAGTATTTGCTTTCTGGTTTTTCCTTTACTGTTGTTATGCTTTAAAAAGTTTTATGTTTTGCAATTATCAGATCAATATTCACTTATATTTTCTTCTAGTTCTTTGATAGTTTATTTTTAATCTTTTAACTTTGTAAAGAATATGAGATGTATGTTGGTGTGTGTTGTGAGATAAAAAAAATTAATTTTTACCCAAATCATTATCAAACTGTCCTTATGCCACTTGTTAAATATAATATCCATTCCATGTTGATTTGGAAAGCTGCCTTGAAAATACACTAAGTTCTTAGAGTCTTGCCTGTCCCTGGAGTCTCTGTTCTCTGCCACTCTTCTATTGTGGCACCAGTGCCACACTGTTTGAAGGGCTGTAGCATTAGATGTTTTACTATCTCCTAAGGAATGCCCTTCACTGCTTCACTTTTCAAATTTCCTTAAATATTTTCTCCTGCTTCTTCTCCTAGGTAAACTTGGGAAGTGCAAAATAATTGCTTTGGGATTTTGATTGCATATTAATTTTGGAAGAATTGCAATCTAAAAACACTAGTTTCCCCAATGCTTGACATGTACTAATACATTTAATGTCCCAATAATTGCATTAGGTAGATATTATTATTAATTCCTGTCTTACAAATGAGGAAAGTAAGATACAAGAGATTAATTCCTTGCCCAAGTTCACATAGTCAGTAAACAACCAGTGAAACCCATGGGGTTCAAACCCGAGAAATATGGCTTAGAGCCCACAGCTTAAATATTACCTCTTTCAGGTAAAGTTTTATATTGGTTTTCACATAGGTCTTGCACATTACTTATTAATTTTATTCTGAGATAGCACATATTTTGGGTTATTTTGTGATTGGGATCATCTTTTCATTTTCTAAATTATGAGTGGTATATAGAGAATTAATTGATTTATGTGTATTTTATATACAGACACTTTACGAAGTTTTCTTACTATCTCTAATCATTTTTCTGCTGATTTTCTTGGAGTTTCTAAGTAAATAGTCCTTTATTACCCCAGTGGGGATTATTTCATTGCCTCCCTTACAATTATTATACTTCATATGTCTACTAATTACTCCACCTTCTCTACTTTAGCCTGCTTTTCCTCAAGCACTGTAGTGTGATCAAAAATCCCATCCAAATTCAATGGAGAGATCCTTTGAGGCTCAGAGAGTCCCTTCACAGAGGAGGGGACAGTTGATGTGGACCTTAAAGAAGGAAGAAGATGCTGTATAGGAGGGTGGGAAACTGGGTCAGGATGGGCTCTGAGTGTAGTATGTTGCAGGGATCAGTACTGAGCTGACAACAACTGGACAATCAAACACACACAAGGTGGACCAGAAGCGAATTTAGGCAGACTGGACCAGCCGCCAGTTGACAAAGATTCCAGTCTGACTCATGGCAACCCCGTATGTGTCAGAGAAGAGCTATGCTCCATATAGTTTGCATGGCTGTGACCCTTCAGAAGTAGATTGATTAGACCTTCTTCCAAGGAGCCTCTGGGTGGGTTCAAACTACCAACCTCTCTGTTAGTGGACAAGTGCTTAACTGTTTGCACAAACTGGAATAACGTTATTAAAAAACACTAGTTACTGTTGAGTCAATTCTGACTCACGAAGACCCCATGTATATCAGAGTAGAACTGTGCTCCATGTGGTTTTCAATGGCCGATTTTTCAGAAGTAGATCACCAGGCGTTTCTTCCAAGGGGTCTCTGGGTGAACTCGGACCACTAAGCATATGGTTAGTAGCTGAGCACATTAACTGTTTGCATCACCTAGGGACTCAGGAAGAAGGCTATAAAGTGTTTGAAATGCCATGTTGTGGGATTAGAATGCTATATTGGGAAGCTTTTGACCAGTTTTGAGCAGAGGAGTGACAAGGCAAAAGTATATAGTGGGCTGATGAACAAGAGTAGTAAGCGCCAAAGTGCAGATGAGGATCCATTAGAGGAGACAGGAGAATGAGAATTTCTGATAATATTTTTTATTTCATATTTAAACTTTTTTGTGTGTTATACTCAATGTACAGAAATGCATAAAGATCGCTATCTAGGCATAAGTGAGCTGAAATGGATTGGTATTGGTCATTTTGAATCAGACAATAATATGGTCTACTATGCTGGGAATGACCAATTAAGGAGGAATGGCATCATATTCATTGTCAGGAAAATATATCAAGATCTATCCTGAAGTACAATGCTGTCAGTGATAGGATAATATCCATATGCCTACAAGGAAGATCAGTTAATAGAACTATTGTTCAAATTTACGTACCAATCACTAAGGCCAAAGATGAAGATATTGAAGATTTTTACCAAATTCTGCAGTCTGAAATTGATCAAACATGTAATCAAGATGCATTGATAATTACTGGTGATTGGAATGTGAAAGTTGGAAACAAAGAAGGATCTGTAGTTGGAAAATACAGCCTTGGTGACAGAAACAACACGGGAGATCTTGTGACAGAATTTTGCAAGACCAACGATTTCTTCATTGCAAATACCTTTTTTCTTCAACAACATAAACAGTAACTATACACAGGGACCTCACCAGATGGAATACACAGGAATCAAATCAACTACATCTGTGGAAAGAGATGATGGAAAAGTTCCATATCATCAGTCAGAACAAGGCCAGGGGCCAACTGTGGAACAGACCATCAATTGCTCATATGCAAGTTCAAGTTGAAACTGAAGAAAATTAGAACAAGTCTATGAGAGCCAAAATATGACCTCGAGTATATTCCACCTAAATTTAGAGACCATCTCAAGAATAGATTTGACACATTGAACACTAATGACTGAAGACCAGATGGATTGTGAAGTGACATCAAGGACATCATACATGAAGAAAGCAAAAAAGATCATTAAAAAGACAGGAAAGAAAGAAAAGATCAAAATGGATGTCAGAAGAGACTCTGAAACTTGCTCTTGAATGCAGAGTAGCTGAAGCGAACAAAGAAATGATGAAGTAAAAGAGCTGAACAGATTTCAAAGGGTGACGAAGTGATGTATTATAATGAAATGTGCAAAGATCTGAAGTTAGAAAACGAAAAGGGAAGAACATGTTCAGCATTTCTCAAGCTGAAAGAACTGAAGAAAAAATACAAGCCTCGAGTTGCAATATTGAAGGATTCTGAGGGGAAGATATTGAACGACACAGGAAACATCAAAAGAAGATGGAAGGAATACACAGTCACTGTACCAAAAAGAATTGGTTGATATTCAACCATTTCAGGAGGTAGCATATGATCAAGAACCAATGGTACTGAAGGAAGAAGTCCAAGCTGCACTGAAGGCATTGGTGAAAAACAAGGCTCCAGGCATTAATGGAATACAAATTGAGATGTTTCAACAAATGGGTGCAGCGCTGGAAGTGCTTACTCGTCTATGCCAAGAAATTTGGAAGACCTGGCCAACTGACTGGAAGAGATCCATATTTGTGCCCATTCCAAGGAAAGGTGATCCAACAGAATGCAGAAATTATCAAACAATATCAGTAATATCACACACAAGTAAAATTTTGCTGATGATCATTCAAAGGCAGCTGCAGCAGTACATGAACAGGGAATTGCCAGAAATTCAAGCCAGATTCAGAAGAGGATGTGGAACGAAGGAAATCATTGCTGATGTGAGATGGATCTTGGCTGAAAGTAGAGAATACCAGAAAGATGTTTACCTGTGTTTTATTGCCTATGCAGGCAGTCGACTGTGTGGATCATAGCAAATTATAGATAACGTTGTGAAGACTACAGATTCCAGAATACTTAGTTGTGCTCGTGAGGAACTTATACACACACCAAGAGGCAGTCGTCCCAATAGAACAAGGGGACACTGTGTGGTTTAAAGTCAGGAAAGGTGTGTGTCAGGGTTGTATCCTTTCACCATACTTATTCAATCTGTATGCTGAGCAAATAATCCAAGAAGCTGGACTATATGAAGGAGAACGCCGCATCAGGATTGGAGGAAGACTCATTAACAATCTATGATATGCAGATGACACAACCTTGCTTGCTGAAAGTGAAGAGGGCTTGAAGCACTTACTGATGCAGATCAAAGACTACAGCCTTCAGTATGGATTGCACCTCAACACTAAAGAGAACAAAAATCCTCACAACTGAACCAATAAGCAACATCTGATAAACAGAGAAAATATTGAAGTTGTCAAGGATTTCATTTTACTTCGATCAGCAATCAATGCCCATGGAAGCAACAGTCAAGAAATGAAACGATGTATTGCATCAGGCAAATCTGCTGCAAAAGACCTCTTTAAAGTGTTAAAAAGCAAAGATATCACTTTAAGGACTAAGGTGTGCCTGACCCAAGCCATGGTGTTTTCAGTCACCTCATATGCATGTGAAAGCTGGACAATGAACAAGGAAGACCCAAGGACCTTTGAATTATGGTGTTGGTGAAGAATATTAAATATACCATGGACTGCCAGAAGAACAAACAAATCTGTCTTGGAAGAAGTACAGCCAGAATGCTCCTTAGAAGCAAGGATGGAGAGATTTCATCTTATGTACTTTGGACATGTTATCAGGAGGGACTAGTTCCTGGAGAAGGACATCATGCTTGGTAGAGGGTCAGCGAAAAAGAGGACGATTCTCAACGAGATGGACTGATACAGTGGCTGCAACAATGGGCTTAAACATCACAACAAATGTGAGGATGGCTCAGGACTAGGCAGTGTTTTGTTCCGTTGTACATAAGGTCGCTATAAGTCGGAACTGCCTCGACGGCACCTAACAACAACGCATAGGATATTATGCACTTCATAAAATAAGTACACATATAACAAGATGGTTAGGTGCTCCAGAATGATTTTTACATTCAAAATTTAGAGACAACTGAACCAGGGAAAGACTACATTGAAACCACCAGGTAATTACTGTGAGGAAATTAACTCCTACACCATGAAAAGATGGAACAAATGTGGGAAGACCACAGGAATCCTCAAGGAAACAATGAAATTAAGATCTTTTTTTAAAAAAGAAAATGTTTGGTTGAAAATAGCCAGTAAAAACCATTTTGAATATGGTGGTTTAACTCAAGTCCTTGTGTTGAAATTGAAATATTTCAGAGTCCCCAGCTGGATATTTATAAATGATTTAAATTAATTGTATGAAGTATTTCAGGCCAATGGTTCTCAGCAATCAATCCTTGAACTAAGACCATACTATAGTAAAATTTCCATCCTTTTATAATAAAATTATTAAAAAGGAAAAATGTAATGATATTTCTACTAAGCTAAATATTAAATTAAAAGGATTGTCATTTTTTCTGAGATAAAACTTTCTCTTTAGAAGCTAATACCCTTTTAAAGTAAGACGATGGTGAACATAGATGCTAGTTGTGTTGTTTCTATAATTAGAACTACTTTGCAAAATAAAAAGTTGGCTTTGTTTATTTATTGAAGTTTTGTCTGTTTGCTTGTTTAATTGTTTGCTTTCTGGTTTTATTTTATAATTCATAAAATCTGAGTCTGAGAACTCTATAGTCTACAAACTGCAGGTGCCACTTTCTCCACCAGATGGCAGAGCAACCCTACACTTAACTTTTTGACGCCCCACCTTCCGCTACCTCCGCCTGTTTGCCCTTAGCAAAGATCACCGCTGGTTTTTAGAAATATGCTATTTCCTCTTTTCATGATTTCCCTCCAAGGAATATTTTAAGTAGAAGTATTTTACATCCCATACTAGAAATGAATTCCCCACGGTATTGTGTTTAGCCTTGCTATTTTTTTAATCATTATTCATTATAAATCTGTTAATAAAGCAAAGACCTAACAGCTGTTTCAGAGGTACAGAGAGACAATGTGAAGAAAACGGGGCAGAATTGATCCCAAACATTTATCTTTCCTTCCCTCTTCAAACACAGAGAGAGAGTGAGTAAGAGAGTGGATGAGAGAGAGAGCTGAAGCTCAGATGAGAAGGGGCACAGAGGGGAGGAAGAAGGGAAGATCAGATGGACTGGAAAGAAGGAATATGACTCTTCGGGTCCAGAAAATATTACCACTTAGGAGAAACAAAGAAGAAAGAATGCCACGCTGCCACCCAGTGGTGTGAACTGTTACTTTCTAGAGTTATGCAAACGAGCTCTTTGTATATGTTTCTGAAGGCCGTAGTGGTCATGTCTCAAAGGACTTTATATATGATGCAGGTGTTAGGCCACAACCAAGCAGTCAGAATATTCATGGACCTTAGTCCTTGTATTATTGTTATTGTTGTTAGTGGAGTCGTCTCTCCCCGCTACACACACACACACACACACACACACACACACACAAACACGCACACACTCATGGCAAAACCATACACAATGGAATGAAATACTGCCAGTCCTGATCAGTTGCAGATCTGCCATTGTAAATCATAGGGTTTTAATTGGATGATTTTTCAAAAGTAGATCGCCAGGCCTTTGCTCCTAGTCCATCTCAGTCTGGAAGCTCTGCTGAAACCTGTTCAGCATCATAGCAACACGCAAGCCCCTGCTGACAGACAGGTGATGGCTGTGCATGAGGTACAATGGCTGGGAATGAAACCCAGGCTTCCCTCTTGAAAGGCAAGAATTCTACCGCTGAACCACCAGTGCCCCCACTAGCCATTGTGTTTTAGGCTTGTCCAATTGTGGCACGCATGAGGACTTACCTGTTCTTTGGACTTCCACAATTCCAGTTAATGTCACAGCAGACCATTCATGCACCGAAGAACCAAAGAATGACCCTAGGGTTCCACTATTATTTGGGCAAGGTATTCATAATCACCTTATTTGGTCAACCTTGCTCTAACCTCACCCCACCCACCCTATTTCAGAAAACCTGAGTAAAGCTTCAGTTACTCTTTCTCAAATGCTTTTTCTTGATGGGAACTGATGGCTGCATAAAAGTCACAAGTCTTCCTGAGACCATATCACTGAAGCCATCACTTCCTCATCCCAGACTCTGGGCCAGGAGCACAGAAACACTGTGGTGCAAAAGAAAAGAAATAAGGCACCATGTTTCTTCCTACTTCCTCAGTTTGACCTTACCTCCAGCATCCTCATTTTTGTGTGCCTTCCTTCCACGTTGCAGACTACCCCTCTTCTAAACTTCAGGCCTTGACAGACCTGGGTTCAAAATTACTGTCTCCCTTGCCAGCTGAGTTGTTATACAAGCTTCTCCACCCTGTTTCTCGTCTGTAAGAGGAAGATGACAGAACCTCACTAGTGCCCTCTTGTGGGTTTCAAATTCTCCATCTGATATTTCCTTAAAAAAATTACCCCTGCTTCCAAGTCACATGCTTGATTCCTGCATTCCAATCAAAACTCATTTTTCTTCAGTGTTAGTCTATGTTGGTTTCTAAGAAAGCAAGTTATTGAATTAATTTATAATAACATGTAAATGACCAATAACAGCCTCTCCCTCTGAGAGTTTCATAACGCTCTGTCAAAATTTTAGAACCGCCAAATGTTAGAAGAGGGACAGTCCATCGAGGTCGTCTGGTTCACATCCCATATTCTCCAAATGACACAACTAAATCTTGAAGACATTAAGTGGATGAACCCAGGCTAAAACACAACAGACGCAGTGTCCTGCTCTCCGTGCCAGAGTTCTTTTTATATTCCACACTGCCGCTGGGATTCTCTTCCTGACTATTTTTCTTGGCTTTTTTCCATTGTCCACTCTTACTCCATAAGTGCATACACAATACTCCCTTTCTCTCCCCTCTTCCTAATCCTAATCATCACCATCTGTCTTAGTTATCTAGTGCTGCCGTAAGGAAAAAAAAAAAAAAAAAACAGTGGGTGGCTTTCGGAAATCTATTTTCTCACAGTTCTGGAGACTGAAAGTCCAAATTCAGGGCTTTGGCTCTAGGGAAATGTTCTTGTCTCTTTCAATTTCTAGTAGCTGCCATCAGTCCTTGGAATTCCCGGGCTTGTAGATGTATCTATCTCCATTGTGACATGGTGTCTGTCTTCCCCCGTGTGTGTATAGGGTCACTATGAGTCAGAATTGACTCGACGGTAATGGGTTTGGTTTTGGTGTGTATTTGGCTCTTTTCATAAGACACCATTCAGAAGTGATTAGATTTAGGACTCACCCTATGCCCACTACACACACTTGGTTGTTTGTTCAGCTTTCTTCACTTCCTATGTCAAATCAGCCTAGTCATCTGGCTGGACAGGACTCTTCTATATCCAGTGGCTGGACCCTTCATCCCTCTCTGGCTGGGCCTACCAAGCCAGAGGCAAGGAAAGTGATGTCACCTTTTCTAGCACAGTTCTTGGGAGTAGATCCTCTGTAGCTCTGGGACAGAACTCAGGCTCATTGCTTGTACGGCCACATTAACATAACAAAAGAAACCCCCTACTCCCAAACAGGGTCATATTTACAGGCACAGGAGTTTAAGATTTCAACATATCTTTTTGCGGGACACAATTCAATCCATAACCTCATCCCACCTGGGTGGCACAAAGATCTCCCACATTTTCCGTGTTCCATTGCTTAGAACTGCTTAGGGAATGGTTCCAGTCTTCACATTCAAGATAATTAAGTATGGAGTTATTTTGTCAGAACAAGTAGAATAAATTTTCTGGAAGAGAGAAAGCAGCTGTGCAAAGGCATGCAGGTGTGGTGTGTTCAATCAATGACGATAAGGCAGTGCAAACACACAAACTCTGGGGAAGCCAATCAGTGACCTAAGTTTCAAGAGTGAGAATGAAAAGTAACTAATGACAGAAGAAGACCAGGAGGAAACGATGTGGTTAAATGTTCAGCTGCTGGATCTAGTAAGTCTATTGTGAGAAACAAGTAGAAAATGGGGTAGAGGTGGGAAGAAAGAATCCCTATGAGGAAGTGAAACGAGAGTGACCAGGCAACACGGTCAGCCTGATAAGGTATTGTCTCTCACCTCTAGTCCTTCCCACTCCATCCTTACAAACCTAGGGAGTTTATAAAACATGAATGCATAGAATCTCCCAGGCAAATGGAATCAGTATCTCTGGGAGTGAGGCCTCAGCATTGGTCATTTTCCCCAACATATTATTATGAAAAATTTCAAAACTTCAGTTCAGCTGAAATAATTTTACAGTGAATATGTATATATTTACCATCTAGATTCCACCCCTTAATTTTTTATTTTTTAAATTATCATAGAGTAATATTGACTTTGGGTGTACAGCTTCTATGAATTTAAGCATATGTGTACATTCATGTAACCACCACATCAGCTGGGATACTCAACAGTTCCATCACCCAAAATTTCCCTCATACTATCCTTATTTTTTTCCAACAATTTCTACACATGTATTTTAGTGACATTGATTACGTTCTTCATGTTGTGAAACCATTATCTCTCTCCTTTTCCAAATTATTTTATTACCATTAACATAAATTCAATAGTCCCTAAACAAAAACTTCTCCCTTCCCCCTCCCTCCCACTCCTGGTAACCACTACTAATCATTGGTTTTTATTTATTTGCTTATTTCATATAAGGGATATCATACAGTATTTGTCCGTTTGCACCTGACTTATTTCACTCAGCATAATGTTTCCAAGGTTCATCCATGTTGCAGCATATATAGTAAGCGCTTCATTTCTCTTTATGGATGAGTAGTATTCCATTGTGTATATACCGTATTTTGTTTATCCATTCATCTGTTAATGGACATTTTGGTTGTTTCCACCTTTTGGCTATTATGAAAAGTACCACAATGAACACTGGTGAACAGGTTTCTGTTTGCATTCCTGCTTTCACTTCTCTCAGGCATATACCTAGGATTGGGATTACCGGGTTATATGGTATTCTACGTTCAACTCTTCCAGGAACCACCAAACTCTTTTCTGCAGCGGTTATACCATTTTACCTTCCCACCAGCAATAGATGAGGGTCCTCATGCTATTCTTTTATAATTACACTCTCCCTGCACTTCTAACCCCTGGCAACCACTAGTCTGTTCTCCATAACGATAGTTTTGTCTTTTTGAGAATGTCATATCGATGGAATTCCAGAACACTTAATTGTGCTCATGAGGAACCTATACGTAGACCAAGAGACAGTTGTTTGAACAGAACAAGATGATACTGTGTGGTTTAAAATCAGGAAAGGTTTGTGTCAGGGTTGTATCCTTTCACCATACTTATTCAATCTGTATGCTGAGCAAATAATCTGATAAACTGGACCATATGAAGAAGAATGCGGCATCAGGATTGGAGGAAGACTCATTAACAACCTTCAATATGCAGGTGACACAACTTTCCATGCTGAAAGTGAAGAGGACTTGAAGAACTTACTGATGAAGATCAAAGAGTACAGCCTTCAGTATAGTTACACCTCAACATTAAAGAAAACAAAAATCCTCACAACTGGACCAATAAGCAATATCATGATAAATGGAGAAAATACTGAAATTGTCAAGGATTTCATTTTACTTGGATCCACAATCAATGCCCATGAAAGCAGCAGTCAAGAAATCAAACAACGTACTGCATTGGGCAAATTTGCTATAAAAGACCTCTTTAAAGTGTTAAAAAGCAAAGATGTTACTTTGAGGACTATGGTGAGCCTGACCCAAACCATGGTATTTTCTATTGCTTCATATGCATGCAAAAGCTGGACAATGAATAAGGAAGACCGAAGAGGAATTACTGCCTTTGAATTATTATATTATTGAATATACCATGGACTGTGAGAAGAACGAACAGGTCTGTTTTGGAAGAAGTACAGCCAGAATGCTCCTTAGTAGCGAGGATGGCGAGACTTCATCTCATGAATTTTGGATGTTATCAGAAGGGACCAGTTCCTGGAGAAGGACATCATGAGGAAGACCTTCAACAAGATGGATTGATCCAGTGCTGCGACAATGGGCTCAAGCATAGCAATGATTGTGAGGATGGCGCAGGACCGCGCAGTGTTTCATTCTGTTGTACATAGGATCACTATGAGTTGGAACTGACCAGATAGCACCTAACAACAAAGCAACATATCAATGAAATCACACATTATGTAAGCTTTTGAGATTGGTTTCTTTCATTCAGCATAATGCCTTTGAGATTCATCCAAGGTGTTGCACGTATCAACAGCTCATTCTTTTTTATTGCTGAGTAGTAGTCCATTATATGCATGCACTATAGTTTGTTTATCCATTAACCTGCTGAAGGACATTTTGATTGTTCTTGGTATTTGACTATTACAGATAAAGTTGCTATAAATATTTGTGCATAGATTTTTGTATGAACATTTAATTTCTCTAGGGTAAATATCCAAGAATGAGAATGCTGGGCCATTTGGCAAGTGTGTGTTTAGCAATAGAAGAAACTTCCAAACTGGTTTTTGGAGTGGTTGTACCATTCCACATTCCTACCAGGAATGTATGACAGTTGAGTTGTTCTGCATCTTTGTCAGCACTTGGAATTGTCAATATTTTAATTTTAGTTATTCCAATACGTGTATAGGGATATCTCATCATGGTTTCCCTAATGATATTAAACATCTTTTCATAGGCTTATTTACCATCCATATATCCTCACTGGTGAAGTGTCTGTTCAAATTTTTGCCCACTTTTTATTTGGTTGTAAATTTTTAATGTAGGAAATTTATTCTTTCACAGTTCTAGAGGCTAGAAATCCAAAAATAAGGTATGTCAGCAGGGCCATGCTCACCCTGAATGGTCCAGAGGAGAATCTTTCTTTGCCTCTTCCTAGCTGCTGGTGGTTGCTGGAAATTATTGGCATTCCTTGGTTTTAACTCCATAGCTCCAGTCTCTGCCTGTAGCTTCACATGGCCTTCTCCCCTGTATATTTGTATCTTTGTGTCCAAATTTCCTTCTTCTTATAAGGACACCAATCATATTGGATTTAGGGCTCACCTTAATCCAGTGTGCCTTCATTTTAACTTGATTATATCTGCAAAGTTCCTATTTCCAAATAAGGTCACATTCACAGGTTGCAGGTAGACAAGAATTTTGGGAGGACACTATTCAATAAATTATAGCAACAATACACAAAGTAAATATTATTGGAGAAAAATTTCACTGTTACAGAGGAAATTAAAAGTATTATAGATATACTTTGCTCAAAACTATACATGTAATTTTTGGAACATGAATGAAATGGTTGACTTCCTAAGAAAATATTCATTGCCTAAATTAGCCTCAAAAGAAATGAAAATCTGAAATTGATCTGAAAACAGATCAATTACCATTTAAAGGACTAGAGTTTTAAAAAAATAAAATGTATAAGCACTAGACCCTGTGGCCTGACAGAATTTTATCGAACGTTTAGATAGATAATATGTAAAAGTGATATATCGAGAAATAACTGTATAAGCTTATTACTTAGAAACATGAATGTAAGTACCAGAGAAAGCAGCAGAAAGAATTAAGTAGGCTGCTTCTCTGGAACAAGACTCTTTAAAGGAGTGAAATTGGGTCTTAATCTGGTCTTTTTTTTTTTTGAGTAGGCGCTGACTTTTTTTACGTAAGCCTTTTGGAATCATGCATTTGGACATGCATTACTTTGCTGAATATTAAAAAAAAATAAACTGTTTCAAAAGGTTAATTTGAAATAGAGTAGGTGGCTCAGGTGATTTATTATTTGTGAGCCAAATGAGATTCCCTGCCCCATAGTTGGGGAGGTCACGTCTCCACTGCCTTGGAGTGTGAGCTCGTACCCAAGTTCTCACAAAGACTTCTCTTTGCTTTGAATATTGATTACACTCAGCCTTCAAGCCCCTGTGATGGCCTTAATATGGCCTCCATTCTTCTCTCCTGCAGACTCCCTGCTTTAGCCAGTAAGCAAACTCTCTTTTCTGCACACAAATCACCTCTTCCCCCAGGGTGTCTGAGTAATGCCTGTTTCTGAAATGCCTTCATGCCCGTAAACATATCCCCCTTACGCTTCTGTTGCAACACTATTCATAAGCCACTTTACCTAGGTGACTTCTCTGTGTGGTCTCACCTGCCTTATTGCACTTCTTAGCACATTAAGTCTTACTTACATGTAGATGTGTTGATGTATCTTTGATGCTTTATCACCTGGTATAATGCTAGGCAGCTAGCTGGCACTTGATGAATATTTGCTGAAATTTCTTTCAACAAATATTCTTCTTATATGTTATTTGCATTTACTCCCTCCAACTATAACTCTGTCCTACAGGGTTGCTATGAGTTGGAATTGACTTGATGGCAATGTTTTTTGTTTTGTTTGTTTGTTTGACCAAGACTATCAGAGCAGCTGGGAACACAGTCACCCATTTCTTCTGTCGTCCATCATTTCCATAGAGTCACTCTGGTTAGCTTAATTGGCTAGGGTAAGGAGTGAGCCAAAAAACTAAAGTTACAGTCCCTCTGGGGTTGTCTAGTTTGTCCCTGCTTCATTGTTTCTCAAACTATGAATTGCAGAAGAGTATTATCTCCTGAAATGTTAGTAGGTATTCTGAAAAAAAAAGGTGTTTTTGTGGTAAACAGCCTCTAACATAACCCCAATGATCCCTGCTTCCTGGTATTCACACCCTTATGTAGTCCTCTCCCCTTGAGGAGTAGAGTATGACGGATGGCATATCACTTCCAAGATTATAAACACTATGTCTTCCATCTTGGTTTCTGTCCCTTGGATTGTTCACATTGAGGGAAGCCAGTTACCATATTGTGAGGCAGCCCTATGGAGAGGTCTCTGTGGCAGACAACCAAGGCTGGACAACAACTGCAAGAGTGAACTTGGAAGAGGATCTCCTAAGGCCTAGCAACAGCCATGTAAGTAACCTTAGAAACAGATTTTCCCCACCTTGTGCCTTTAGATGGCCACAGCCCTGGCCAACACCTTATTGGCAGCCTCATGAGACACTGCCCAAAGACCTGCCCAAGCTGCTCCCAGGTCCTGACCCACAGAAATCATGAGATAATAAATAATTATTGTTTTCAGCTGCTAATTTTGGGGTAATTTGTTACACTAATAGAGATTTCATAGTCAAATAAATTTAGGTAATGTTCTAGAGTATATACCTCTTTTACAGATTCACAAACATTGACACTAAAAAAAAAAGAAAAAAGGTATGAGAACCTGCTGTAAATAAAATCCATTAAGCCTTGTTCATGCCAATGTTTCTCAAATTTACTTGACTATGAAATCCTCTTGTTAGGGAACACCTATTAACATTTCACAATATAATTCTATTCTAAAAAACATAACTGGGTAAAAAATATTTCATTTGAATCCAACTTGTAAATACTTTATGACTAGTAAATCATTTGGGGGACCAGAGGATATCACAAAGAAATCAGTCAACTACAAGTAACAGAAAACTCAATTTTTAATGGCTTAAAAAAAAATCGAGATTTTTTTTTTTTTATGTAACTACAGATCTGGAGGTGGGCAGCTGCTGCACTGCCTCAGGAACTTGAAGATGCTAGGGTCAGAGTCTGTGATCCTTGCTCTTTCTCTCATGCTTGATTTCTCTGGTTGCAAGATGGATACACTAGCTCAGGTATAATGGAAATTTTCAAGTCAAGAGGAAGAAGAACCAAGAGATGCAGCTATGTCTGTCCTTTTTGTCATAAAAAGCAACCACCTTCTAGGGAAGACTTCTGGCTATACTTTATTGCCCATAACTATGTTGCTGGACCACTAATGTCTGTAGCAGACTTTGGAAAAGTGAGTAGCTTATCAGGGACTGAATATATTTCTGTCTTGAGCAAAACTGGGATTTATTAGCAGAGAAGAAGGGGTAGATGAATATTAAGGAGATAAATACAGGATTGACAGCAGAGGGTATAGAAGGAGCAACAGAACTCCATCCTTACTCCTAAATGGACAATTCAAAGTTCATGTGTTTTCTAAATGCATGTGATCATGAAATAGTTAACTGCAAAACCATAAGGAGTGTCATGGCTTGAATTGTGTCCTCCAAAAATATCTGTCAACTTGGCTAGGTCATGGTTCCCAGTGTTGTATGATTGTGTAATCTGATGTGATTTCCTTGTGTGTTGTAAACTCTATCACTATGATGAGGTTATATGTGATCTCCTTATGTGTTGTAAATTCTATCACTGTGATGAGGTTATACTGATGAGGTTTATAAGATTAGATAGTGTCTTAATCCAATCTCTTTTGAGATATAAAAGAGAAATGTGAGCAGAGACACATGGGAACTTCATACCACCAAGAAAGCAGTGCCGGGAACAAAGCGCATCCTTTGGACCTGAGGTTCCTGGGCAGAGAAGCTCCCAGACCAAGAAAAGATTAATGACACAGACCTCCCTCCAGAGCCGACAGAGAAAGCATTCCCCTGGAGCTGACACCCTGAATTTGGACTTGTAGCCTACTGGACTGTAAGAGAATAAAGTTCTCTTTGTAAAGCCATCCACTTGTGGTATTTCTGTTAGAGCAGCACTAGATGACTAAGACAATGAGGCAGAAATCAAAATTTTTAAGCCCAGCTGGTGCAGCAGGGGGGCTAGATATTTGAGAGGGGGACATAGGAAGCAATTATGGGATAAAAGCTTTACATTATAAGATGGAAATCTCTCAGGAATTACTCAGCTGGGAAGTTGTTCTTTCCTTGCCAAAATTCAAAATTCTAATAATACCCTTACTTAATAATCTCAAAGAGAATTAGCATGAAGCTGGAACAAATCTATTTGTATCTAAACGGAGTGTGAAATCAGAATAACAGAAACAGTTTGAAGATGCAAATCCAGTTAGTGAACTTGAAGCAGTTACAGGATGAATAACCAAAATCCCTTTACAAATTAGAATGTCCATAACCTGTTCAAAAAACTCATTACCGTCAAGTCAATTCCGACTCATAGCAACCCTACAGGACAGAGTAAAACTGCTCCAAACTGGTGGTTTGAACTGCCAAGCTTTTAGTTAGCAGTCATAGCACTTAACCACTGCACCACCAAGGCTCCAGTATGTCCATGGGTGATGGTAAAAGTGGGATGGGTACTTGTATAGTTTCCTATGGGTGCCATAACAAAACACCACAAATTGGGTGGCTTATAAGAACAAAAATTTATTTTCTCACAGTTCTGGAGGCTATAAGTCCAAATCAGGATATCAGCCATGATGATTCCTTCTGAGGGCTCTGAGTGGGAGTCTGTTCTATGCCTTTCTCCTAGTTTCTGACGACTTCAGCACCCTTCAGTGTTTCTTGTCTAGTAGTTGTATCTGATTGTGTCGTCACATGGCCATCCTTCCTCTGACTTTCTGTCTCTGTATCTCTTCTCCTCTTTAATAAGGACACCAGTCATATAGGATTAGTACCCCCTGTTCCAGTAGAGCATCATGTTAACCTAACTGTACGAACAAGTCTGTCTTCGAAGAAGTACAGCCAGAGTGCTCCTTGGACTCAAGGATGGCGAGACTTCGTCTCACATACTTAGGATGTGTTATCAGGAGGGAACAGTCCCTAGAGAAGAACATCATACTTGGTAAGGCAGAGGGTCAGCAAAAAAGAGGAAGACCGTCAATGAGACAGATTGACGCAGTGGCTGCAACAATGGGCTCAAACATAGCAACAATTGTGAGGATGGTGCAGAACCAGGCAGTGTTTCATTCTGTTGTACATAGGGTCACTATGAGTCGGAACCAACTTGACAGCACCTAACAACAACAACAACCTAACTGATAACATGTTTAAAGACAAGGTTACTGTCATGGGTTGAATTGTGTCCCCAAAAAATATGTGTCAACTTGGCTAGACCATGATTCCCAGTATTGTGTGGTTGTCTTCCATTTTATAATCTGATTATCCTCATTTTGTGATGTGTTGTAAATCCTAGCCTCTAAGCTTATGTTTATTGTCCCATTTGGGAGTGAGCTGTTTGTTATGCTAATGAGTCAAGATTAAACCCCTTGACATCAAATCAATTCCAACTAATAGTGACCCTGTAGTACAGAGTAGAACTGCCTCATAGGGTTTCCAAGGAGTGACTGGTGGATTTGAACTTCTGAACTTTTGGTTAACAGCAGAGCTCTTAACCACTGTCCACCAGGTCTCTGAGGCAGGATGAGGTCATGTTAATGAGGATTAGCTTATGTTTGTTATGTTAATGAGGTAGGATTAGGGTGGGATGTATCTTGAGTCACCAACCTACCAGAGATAAAAGCAGAGAGAAGCAAGCAGAGAGAAAGGGACCTCCTACCAAGAAAGAAGAGTCAGCTACTTCCAACTGTGGTAAGTAGTGTCTGGTGTCTTCAAAGCCTGTGAGCGGCCATCTAAGATACATCTACAGGTTCCATCCTGGCTGGAGCAAAGGAGAATGAAGAAAACCAAATACAAGGGAAAGATTAGTCCAAAGGACTAATGAACCACAACTACCACAACCTTCACCAGACTGAGCCCAGAACAACTAGATGGTGCCTGCTTACCACCACTGACTGCTCTGGCAGGGATCACAATAAAGAGTCCTGGACAGATTGGGAGAAAAATTAGAACAAAATTCAAATTCACAAAAAAAAAAAAAAAAAAAAAAACAGGCTTCCTGATCTAACAAAGACTGGAGAAATCTTGAGAGTATGGCTCCTGGACACCCTTTTAACTCAGTTCTGAAGTCACTCCTGAGGTTTACCCTTCAGCCAAAGATTAGACAGGTCTATAAGGGCAACAATAACACATGAGGAACATGCTTCATTGTTCAATCATGTATACGAGACTCATGGGCACACTAGCCAAAAGCAAAGATGAGAAGGCAGGAATGGACAGGAAAACTGGATGAATGGAAACAGGGAACCCAGGGTGGAGAAGGGGAAACTGTTGACACATCATGGGGTTGGCAACCAATGTAATAAAACAATTTCTGTATTAACTGTTCAATGAGAAGCTAATTTGCTCTGTAACTTCCACCTAAAACACAATAAGAAAAAAAAGAAGAAAGAAAGAAGAGCCAGGAGCAGAGGACATCCTTTGAAGCCAGTGTCCCTGCACTGAGAAACTCCTAGATCCAGGGGAAGATTGATGAGAAGGACCTTCCCCCAGAACCGACAGAGAAGCCTTCTCCTGGAGCTGGTGCCCTGAATTTGAACTTCTAACTGCCTAAACTGTGACAGAATAAATTTCTGTTTGTTAAAGCCATCCACTTGTGATACTTCTGTTATAGCAGCACTAGATAACTAAGACAGTCATGTTCACAGGTACAAGGGTTAGGACTTCAACTTATCTTTTAGGGGACACAATTCAATCCAAAAAGTACTGGTGGACCACAAAAGATGTTCACAGAATGACCACTGTTGGAGATGAGAGGTAGACCTTAACTGGAATCAAGACAAATATTTCCTAGTCATTCCAGAATTTCACTAATCTCCTAGTGAGGAGCTTTTGGCCAGAATCAGTTCTTGATGCTATCATTGCAATTGCTACATCTGATAAAGATTATTGAGCACTTTCTAAGACTAGAAAGAGAATTACATGTTTTACCCATATTATTTTTAACCTCACAGTAACTTTGCATATAAATACTATTTTCCCAACACACAAATGAAAAGAATAACATTTAGAAAGGTTTAGAAATTTGCCCGAAACCACACAGGTAGTAAGTGGCAGGTTCAGGATTATGGCCAAGATTTATATGTAATCAAAACTCAAGCATTTTCCACTATACCACAGGGCCACCTATGGTCACTTGTAACACAGGTCATCTCTACCAATAACATGATCTTATTTGTAGTTTGTCAGATAGACTTTAATTGCCCAGTAAATTCAGTTCAATATAGTTGTGATCGTTAAGGTTGTATGTCAACTTGGCTGGGCCATGATTCTCAGTGGTTTGGCAGTTATGATGTAGTTTGGCAATCTTATGGTGAGATTTGATATAATGTGATCACCGCCATAATGGGATCTGCTGTGAGTAGCCAACTAGTTGAAAGGGAGTTTCCTTGGGGGTGTAGCCTGCATCCAATATAGGTGGACTCTCTGGCAAGGCTCATGGGCTTCTGCTCACTCTGGATCCTGTAACTGGCTCCTGTTCGTCTGACCTCTGGTTCTTGGGACTTGAGCTAACAGCTTACTTGCCATCTTACCTGCCAATCTTGGGATTCATCGATCTTCGCAACCTGTGAGCAAAAGCCCTGCTGTCTGACCTGCCGATCTTGGGTTCACCAGCCCCTGTGGCTACGTGAATCACGAGAAGCCTCCAACCTGACCCATGGACTTGGGACTTTCCAGCCTCTACAACTGCATGAGCCATTTCCTTGATATAAATCTCTCTATTTAGAAGGTCAGCAAAAAAGAGGAAGACCCTCAACGAGATGGATTGACACAGTGGCTGTAACAATGGGCTCAAGCATAACAACGATTTTGAGGATGGTGCAGGACCTGCAGTGTTTTGTTCTGTTGTGCATAGGGTCACTATGAGTCAGAACCGACTTGACAGCACCTAACAACAACAACAACAGCACATAAAGAACATGACTAGACTACCGACTTTGTATATTTGGGGAACTCACCATTAGACATGAAGTTAAGTCCAAAATGGGTCCACTGTGATTTGTTTTGAGTACTTTGGTTATGCAATCAGATAAGTACTGGACTACTAGCCAAAAGGCTAGCAGTTCAAACCCACCTAGAGGTGCTTCGAAAGAAAGTCCTGGTGATCTGCTTCCGAAAGTTCACAGCCTTGAAAACCTTATGGAGTGCAGTTCTACTCCGCACACTTGGGGTCGCCATGAGTTGGAATTGACTCACCAGTAACTGGTTCGGTTTTTGGTTTTGCGATTTGTTTTAAAAGAAAAATGTGTAGAAGCTTAGCTGAGGTAGAGCTCATAAAAAGTTGTGGAGGGTAACTACTGCAGGTTTGCAGGGAATGGAGTTGGGGGTAAATTCCACATCTACCTGTGGGAAAATAACTGCCTACAATGAGCATGCACACAAGGAGCCCAAGTACCCCTAACAGGGCTTAACATCATGAGTTTCTAACCTTGGATACAACTCAAGAGGTACACGTTATTATCCTCAATTCTCAGATAAAGAAAACTGGGGCTCAGAGAGGGTGAGTAATCCAGCCAATTTTACTCTGCTGTAAGATAGAGAGTAGATCCCTGGCACAAGAAGTTTGCCATAGGCTAGATAATCTAGAGAACAGTATTCGTTCATTCATCAGCTATACATTGGGCATCTGTGGCATGTCAGGCACTTGCTGGGTGCTGAAGAGTCTGTGTGGAGCAGGACCAGCCATCTCCATCCTCATAGCTCACGCAGTCCAGTGGAGGATATGGACACATGAACAATGACAAGGAGTGTGCTAACTACCGTACGAGGGGAGGCACTGAGTGCCTTGGGAGGGCCAGCTAACCCAGACTTGCGGGTTACCCACCTCTCTTCAGAGCCTAAGCTATCTACTACTCTGCCTCCCATTCTCACTGAACTACTCATGAAGAAAGTCTGGGCAACCTCAGATATTCTCCCCCAAAGCACCTAATAGCCCTGTCTCTAAGCTTCGCATCAGAAGAACTTCAGGTTGTACAGACTTCCACCTAAAGCCAAAACTCACGGAGGTCAAGTTGATTCCGACTCATAGCAACTCTATAGGACAGAGTAGAACTGCCCCATAGGGTTTCCCAGGCTCTAAATCTTTGTGGCAGCAGACTGCCACATCTCTCTCTCAGAGCAGCTGGTAGGTTTGAACCGCCGACCTTTTGGTTAGCAGCCCAGAGCTTTAATCACTGCCCCACCAGGGCTCTGGATTTACACCTAGGAAGTAATAATTCTTTCTTCAAGCTTGGGCAAGTGCCTAGGGGAGGGCATGTTGCTATTTTTGTTGTTAGAAGCCATCAAGTCAATTCCAACTCATAGGGACCCCCAAGTGACAGAATAGAACTGCTCCATAGGAATTCCTGAGCTGTAATCTTTACAGAAGCATATTGCCACATCTTTCTCCCATGGAGCCACTGGGTGGGTTCAAATTGCCAACCCTTCCATCAGCAGTTGAGTATTTAACCATTGCACCACCAGGGCTCCTTAGGGGAGGGTATAGTCAATGCTTAAAGCATACACTGAGTGCTTAAAATTTTATTTGGCTAATAATGTATGGATACATTGCACGTGGTATACAAATTCCATTTGGGGAACTTGAGCAACTTTACAGAGAGGACTTCCTTCTCTTAGTCATGAAGAACTGAGTCCCCAAGCACAAAGATATTGCCAGGAGACCCCTACAATGCAGCAGTTAATTGCCTGATAGTTTCACTTCTACACACCAGCATCCCTACCTGCATCCCACCCTATTTCTCAGGGATGCTTTTGTCTTCCGACCACCTTCTTGGCATCCTAAATCCTTTAACTCAGAAGGTAAAAGCACCTTCTGGCAGTAAACTCCTCTGGAGCTCTCCCCTTCCTTTTTCCCGCCTTCTGTTTCTCCTTCACGCTCCCTCCTCCTTTATACCTGCAGCCAAGGTATAGCCATCTTATACACATTTTAACTATCTTTCTCATTCCAATTTCCAACCTGTACCATTTGCAGCTTTCCTCTCTTCTTGGTCATTCTCAATCAACTCCATCTAAAGGGTAGCAAAATAGAAAGGCCAAAGATATTCTCTGCTCTGCTTCACATACATGGGCCTGTCTCCCGTTTAGGTGGGTCAGAACTGGCTGCACATTTACATTACCTGGGGATCTACAGGAACAACAGATGCCTGGCTCCCTCCCCCCGACACTCTGGTCTAATTGGTCTGGGGTGTGTCTGGGAATGAGGATTTCTGAAAGTCCCTCAATGATTCTAATGTGCAACTGTGTAGTTCTCAGGCCTGAAACATTGATCGATACCCATGCTGACCATGACCTTCTGTTCACATGTCAGGATCTGAGGGATTTGAGGGAAATGTGGGTATGCTTTTAGATTCGCAACCAGGCCTATCTCTTCAGAAACAGGCCCTTTTGCCTTTTGCCAGTCTCAATTCAGATTGTTATCATGGAAGGAAAAAAAAAAAAAAAAAACAGGATTAAGTTGAAGCTATAAAAGACTCTAAGCTGCTCAGCAAAAGGAAAGAAAAAAAGAACTTAATTCATGATTATATTAGCCTATCAAGTACAGTCTTAAAGCCAATTTATTATCCATACAGGAGACATCGGCTCTGGCCAAAATTTTATCATCCCCTTTAACAGCTCCTCTTCTGGAAGGCAGAGTGGAATCTACACTCTAAAAATGATGAAGCTGAAGCCAGGGCAGTGAGAGTACTGTTTTAGGGTCAGTCAGTTGACGGTGGACCGAGAACTGGAAGAGCTCAAGTGTCCTATAAAAATGCTTAGGAAAGTTAAAATTGAAATCCTAACTCTACTAACATTATCAACATCTTATTAATAACCCATTAATACTACTATTATTTACAGTAATAAGTGCATTTGGCTGTAACACAGCTCATAGACAAGAAAACAGTGATGACTTTCCAGTAGCCCATCACCCACAGCCTCTATCCATATGACAAATTCTGATAGCAATCTAGTCTTTCTCTATCACACTCCCAGAGTATCTGATTGGATTTCCTGAAGATAATGCCACAAGCTTTTCATTGGAAAGTGACACATTAGCCTGAGTAATTGGGTATTCCTGGAAATAGTCACAAAGTCATCCAAGGTCATTTGTTTTCAAACACAGCTACCCAGAGTGAAGAAACCTTGCTTTTCCTAAGTTGCTAAGTGGTGAATGGGAACCTGGTAGAGCGAAGTCGCCATGGTCAGAGACCCAGCGTCATGAATCCCAGGCTCCCCACTAACAAGCCGTGTGGTCTTGGCCAGCCACACCAGCTACTCATCTGGAAAATAGAGGCTTGGACAGGACAGTCCCGAAGGGTTCTTCCAGCTCTCAGATTCAAGGATTCCATGACCTGACTCACAAAACAGCCACGCAGCTGACTGCAGAGCCAGGCAGACTCGGAAATTTGCAGCTCCCTGGAACTCTGTAACCTTAACTGAATAAGCTTCTCAGGGTGGACCCTGAAGTTGTGGGAACTGTATGCTTCATTTGATGACAGGGAAACCTACATGTGAATAGAGAGGTGGCGTAATTAGGAATTTACCAAAAGTATTCAAGAATTTCAGATGATAACGGTTTTGTCCCCTTGTCCCCATAAATACATCTTATTTATCAGACTGTAGTCCCTGATAGTTAGAAAAGAAAACACAGTCTCTGTTCATATAAACCTTTAAGACCCATACAAGACACCTGAACTCTGCCGCTCATCTGTGACTTAAAAACAGCAACAGGCACACATCTTGTTCTTTGGTTTTATTCTGCAGACTTGGCGATGTTTCAGTATTTTGTCTCAAAATCATGTCTCTATTTATGGCCTTAGGGATTATCAACACATTTCAAGATAGATCGGAAAGATAGGAACAGTATGTTAATCTTATTTTACAGATGGAAAACTTGAGGCCCAGGGAGGTTAAATCTAATAATTGGTAAATGTCAGTCTCTGCAGACTCAGTTCTGGTCTTCCAAATTCATTTCCCATTCATTTTTAGTTTAGAACAATAGTAGTTTCTACCATTAGGAAACTTAGCCTACCACTTGATTTGGGGGCTCAGAATGATCAGATATGCTCTTCCAGGCTGAAATAGGCTTACTAGGATGAGATAAGTCAATCAAATGCTGATTCATGGTCACGATCAATGACTATAGACTACACTGGAACATTCAGGGAGTCCCTGGGTGGTGCTAAGTGTGTTACCCTTTGCTAACCGAAAGGTTAGAGGTTCAAGTCCACTCAGAGGCACCTCAGAAGAAAGGCCTGGCAATCTATCTCTAAAAAATCAGCCACTGAGCACAGCTCTACCCTGACACACACATGGAGTCATCATGAGTCGGATTCGACTGGATGGCGACTGGTTTTGGTAGAAGGGTCAGAGTTGAACTCAGCACCCAGAGAGGAGGCTCAATGCACAAATAAGCCCTGAGCCCACTAATACTGACCTTTATGAACCTCTCAGACTTTACTACCAAAAAACCAAACCCACTGCTGTCGAATCAGTTATGACTTATGCAACCCCATGTGTGTCAGAGTAGAACTGTGTTCCATAGGGTTTTCAATGGTTGTGCCTTTCTCCAGAGGCACCTCTAGGTAGAGTAGAATCACCAACCTTTCCATTAGTAGCCAGGCACTTAACCATTTGTGCCACTCAGGGACTCCCACGTGTTATTCCAAAACCCACTGTCATCCAAAGTCAATTCCGACTCATAGCGACCCTATAGGACAGAAGAACTGCCCTATAGCTTTCCCAAGGAGCAGCTGGTGGATTTGAACTGCCGACCTTTTGGTTAGCAGCTGAGTTCTTAACCACTAATGGCTCCACATGATAGAAGCTGGGCACTATGTTAAAAGCAGTGGTCCTTCAGACTGACTTGGAACAGAATTGGTCTACACCCTTGCTACTCAAGTGTGGTCCAGCAGCATGGATACTACCTGGGAGCTTGTTAAAATGCAATCCAAGCCCCACCCCAGATGCACTGAATCTGAATCTGCATTTTAACGAGAGCCCAGGTGGTTCACAGGCACATTGTAGCATGAGAAGTACTGCCCTGAGAGCTCCTCCAACCCTGAGGTTTTACAGGCCATGATTTTATAAATGCACCTTCCTCTTTAGAACCCTTTGGCCAGCATGTTAGTAAGTGGGGAAGTTTGTGCAAGGCCACTGCTAGTATCTTGGACACCAAGTGTACACACAGGTGAATCAACAAAAAAAATATAATAATTATCTAGCATCTAGCACCATGGGAACTACTTAGGAAAAAATTTTGTTAGTCCACTTTAACGGGAGAGTAGTGAAATTGCCATGGGGCAGTGGTGGTTCAGCGGTAGAATGCTCACCTTCCATGCAGGAGGCCCGGGTTCAATTCCCAGCCATTGCACCTCATGTGCAGCAACCACCCGTCTGTCAGTGGAGGCGTGTGTATTGCTATGATGCTAAACAGGTTGCAGTGGAGCTTCCAGGCTAAGATGGACTAGGAAGAAAGGACACCAAAAATTAGTCAATGAACAAGACCCATACCCCACACCATATACAAAAACTAACTCAGAATGAATCAAAGACCTAAATGTTAAACATAAAACTATGAAGTTCCTAGCTGAAAACTATAAGATGTAATTTTTTAAAAAAAGGCTAACAAACATAACTATAAATGCACAAAAAGCAGAAGACAAATTAGATAATTGAGACTTCATAAAAATTAAACACATCAAAAGACTTTATCAAAAGAGTAAAAAGACAACCTACAGATTGGGAAAAATCTTCAGGAACAACATATCCGATAAGGGTCTAATCTCTAACATGTATAGAAAACTTCAACAACTCAACAACAAAAAGACAAACAACCCAATTAAAAAATGGGCAAAGGGCATGAACAGACACTTCACCAAAGAGGACATTCCAAGCAGCCAACAAACACTTGAAAAGATGCTCACAATCATTAGCCATTAGAGAGAAGCAAATCAAAACCACAATGAGATACCGTCTCACCCTGGCTAAAATGACACTGATAAAACAAAAAACAAAAAACAGATAACAGCAAATGTTGGCAAGGATATGAGGAGATTGGAAACCTGATCCACTGCAGGTGGGACTGTAAAATGGTACAACCACTATGGGAAATGATATGAGGCTTTCTCAAAAAACTAGAAATAGAAATACCTTATGATCCAGCAATCCCATTCCTAGGTATATACCCTAGAGATCTAATAAAAGAGACACAGACAGACATATGCACACCTATGTTCATTGCAGCATTATTCACAATAGCAAAAAAATGGAAACAATTTAAGTGCCCATCAACAGACGAAAGGATAAGCAAAATGTGGTACATATATACAGTGGAATACTACATAACCATAAAGAACAATGATGAGTCCTCAAACCGTATTATAACATAGATGTACCTGGAGGACATAATGCTAAGTGAAATTAGTAAATTATCCAAGGACAAATATTATATGATCCCACTTTCCTAAGAATAGATATATATAAAAAGACCAATGTTCATTGGTGGTTGCCAGGGATAGGTGAGGGGAGGAAGAGGAGAAATCACTTTTTAGATTGTAGATAGTTGTTTCTGGTGATGGGAAAAGTAGCACCATATGTGGGTGTAATGAGCACAAATTGACCAAAGTAAATGATGTCACTAAGAAATGCTCAAGAGAAAAGGATAGTTGTGCTAAAGAATATGACATATATAATTTGGCAACAACACCAATAATAACAAAAAAAACAAGTTTATGATTACATATGTATGTGTATAGGCATGTATGTGTACAGGTAGGTACAGGTGTGTATATCTGTGTGCACAGAAGTATCTATATGTATGTGCACATATGGATATATATGTGCAGGTATATATATTCCTAGGGGACACAGTTACAGATACTTCTCAGACATAACCAAATATCTTAAGAGACTGGTTTTCTGGGTTTGAAGGCTTAGGATCTTAGTCTCATGGGACACCTCAGCAATTGGCATAATATAGTTCACCAAGTTCATGTTCTGCATCCTAGTGAGGGCGAGCAGCGTCTAAGATCTTAGAAGCTTCTGAGCAGCCATCTAAGATACAACTATTGGTCTCTACTCATCAGGAGCAAAAGAGAAAGGAAACAAAGGTCTTAGAGAAGAAACTAGTCTACAGGGCTAATGGCCTACACGAGCCACAGCCTCATCTACCCTGAGACCAGAAGAACTAGATGGTGCTCGGATACCACTACTCACCATTCTGATCAGGGCCACAATAGATGTATCCTGATAGAATGGGAGAAAAACTCAGACAGAACTCAAATTCTTTAAAAGTAAAGAACTCAAATTCTCAAAAAGGCCAGACTTACTGGACCAGTTGAAACTAGAGGACTCCCGGAGACTATTGCCCTGAGATACTCTTTAAACCTTGAACCAAAACTTTCCCCTGAGGTCACCTTTTAGCAAAATAACAGAGTGGCACATAAAATAAAGGATATTACCTGTGAGTATGGTGCTCCATTAGAACAAAAGGAGCCCTGGTGGTACATTAGTTAAGAGTTAGGCTGCTAACCAAAAGGTTCAGCAGTTTGAATCCTCCAGCCGCTCCTTGGAAACCCTATGGGGCAGTTTTACTCTGTCCTGTAGGGTCGTTATGAGTTGGAATTGACTCAACGGCACACAACAACAACAACAACAATATGAGACCAAAAGGTTAACAATTACCCAAAGCAAATATGAGAAGATAAGAGGGCAGGGAAACTAGAATACTGGAAACGAAACAACCAGACTGAAATTAAAGAAAATGTTTACACATTGTGAAAATCTAACTAATGTCACTGAACAATTTGTGTAGAAACTGTCAAATGAGAACCTAATTTGTTGTGTCAACTTTCACCGAAAGCACAATCAAATATTATTGTCAAAAACCAGTCAATGAAAACCCTATGGATTGCAAAGGTCCAATCCCATCGTGCTGGGGGCTACCTTGAGTCAGGGGGCCAACTAGAGGGTAGCTAACAACAACAATGAGATTGCCAGACCTTCTCACTTTCCTCAGTTTAAACTTGGGAAGGTGCGAGGTGAGATTTCAAAAGCTGTTATCATCGAACTTTCCTCTCACTACCTGGTACAGATTAGGAAGCTAGTTCTCTCCCTCTGTCCTTCTCTTATCATCCCTCTTTCTCACTGTCCCACGCCCCTTGTCTCTCTTCCTTACCAGTGCCTTCCCCTGTTTCTCTCCCCAACCCCTCACTATACACACAGAGTTATATTTCCAAAGTTGAAGAAATGTGAAGATCATCTCTTCTAGTTAATCAGAAGCTTCTAAGGCCCAGGAAAGAAGATATTTGCATTAATTACCACATTAATTCCTTGTCCCAGGGAAAGCTCAGCAAATCCTAAAGCTTTCCCGCAGGCAAACAGCTGCAAGACCTGCACTGCTCTGGGTTAGTGAGATGGCAATGAGAGTCCTAGAAAGGATCCTGCTGATGGCTTCCGTGCAGGTGTTCAGCATAATAGCATATTAATTGGGTAACAGGTGGAAGCACAGAGGGTGGAGTGAACAGTGCAGAGGCTCTCTGCCATAACCTAATTTTAAACCAAGTGGAATTTTCCTTTTTATTTCTCTGTGGAGCCAGAAAGCCCAGTCGCAATAGAAATTAACAGCATTGGCATCATTCCTAACTAATACTTATAGTTGCTTTCTAAGTGCCAGGCCCTGTGCTAAGTCCATTACATGCCTTATCCTTGATCTTCAAAGCAATTCTGTGGTATCTTTAGTGAAGGGTGAGACAGTACACAATACTGGGGAAACCAGCACAACTTGTACAAGGAAAGGTCATGGAAGCTCCATAGACACATCCAAACTCCCTGAGGGACTGAATTGCTGGGCAGAGGGCTGTGGGGACCATGGTCTCGGGGAACATCTAGCTCAATTGGCATAACACAGTTTGTAAAGACAATGTTCTACACTCAACCTTGGTGAGTAGCGTCTGGGGTCTTAAAAGCCTGTGAGCAGCCATCTAAGATATTCCACTAGTCTCATCCCTTCAGGAGCAAGGGAGAATGAAGAGAACAGGACACAAGGAAAAGATTAGTCCAAAGGACTAATGGACCACAGCTACCAAGGCCTCCACCAGACTGAGTCCACTACAGCTAGATGGTGCCCGGCTACCACCACTGACTGCTCTGACCCGGATCACAACAGAGGGTTCTGGACAGAGCTGGAGAAGGATGTAGAAGAAAATTCTAACTCCCATAAAAAAGACCAGATTTACTGGCCTAAAGGAGACCGGAGAAACCCCGAGAGTATGGCCCCCAGACACCCTCTTAGCTCAGTGAAGTCAGTTCCAAGCTTCACTGTTCAGCCGGGGATTGGACAGCCCCATAAAACAAAACGGGACTAACGAGGCACAGCAGTCCAGGGACAAGGGCTAGAAGGCAGAAGGGGACAGGAAAGCTGGTGATAGGGAACCCAAAGTTGAGTAAAGACAGTGTTAATGTGTTGTGAGGTTGTTAACCATTGTCATACGGCAACATGTGTACTAACAGTTTAATGAGAAACTATTTTGTTCTGTAAACCTTCATCTAAAGTGAGAATAGCAGCACAACTGGAAGAGCGTAGTCGATGTCACTGAACTGTGCATGTAGAAATTTTTGAAATGGTGTATCTTTGGCTATGTATATTTTTACCAAAAAAAAAAAGGTCAAGAACAGAGAGGGTTGACATGTTGTGGGGTTGTTAACCAGTGTCATAAAACACTATGTGTACTACTGTTTAATGAGAAAAGGTTTGTTCTGTAAACCTTCACCTGAAGTACAATTTAAAAAAAAAAAAAATCTAAGGTAGCGGTCACAGCTTTTTCAGCTTCTTTTTCCTGCCAGTGAGCCTGGCTCTGCTCCTCTCCCCTCCTTGTTGCCAGAGGGCTTGAATTCCCAGCCATCTCTGCTTATTCCTAGATCAGGGGCCAGAAGGCCTGTGGCTTTAGCCTCTACTTATAATTCCACTTCTGGACTTTTTACAGAGTACCAAAAACCAAACCTGATGCCATCGAGTCGATTCCAACTCATAGCGACCCTATAGGACAGAGTAGAACTGCTTCATAGGGTTTCCAAGGAGCAGCTGGTGGATTTGAATTGCTGACATGTTGGTTACCAGCCAAGTTCTTAACCACTGAGCCACCAGGGCTCCATTTTACATAGTAGTACTCAGTAAATATTTGTTGAATGAACAAATACATTAATTTTGTTTTTAATAGCAGTTATGTCCTTTGGGCTTTAAGGAGAACTTGTTTTTCATTGCTGAGTTTGGAAAACAAAAGGATATTTAAAGGTGAACTCATAGTGCCATCTCAACCACAGATCAGTTACCTGGAATAACTCAAGTGCAATAGCTTATTCTTCACTATTAGTGGATATGTTAAGGGGTACTATACTTACAGAGGGGGGCATGATGACCTTAACAGAGTAGACTAGGGCACATAGACTCAGGAAAGGGGAAGTTCCCATGCCTCATTAGGCATACTGAAATGCACAAAATCATAAGATCATTGGAGGTGGAAAGGGACATAGAGATCATCTGGGACAGACTCTGACATTTCTGATGGATGCTCATCTGGCTGGTTGAATACTTAGAGATAGATGGAGAGCTCTTGACCTTACCATTTAACTCATCATAAAGGTTAGGAACAGAAAATGCTTTATGCTGGGCCAACAAAACATATCCTGGGAATTAGTCTGTAAACAAATCCACTTCTTCTATACCATAACAAATATGTCCTCTTGAGTTGTCTCTTATTTAGGCAAAATACCCCCGCTTTCTTTGGTAGCCAAAAAAACCAAACCCATTGCCACTGAGTTGATTCTGACTCATAGTGACCCTATAGGACAGAGTACAACTGCCTCATAGGGTTTCTAGGGCTGTAATCTTTATGGAAGCAGACTGCCACATCTTTCTTCCACAGAGTGGTTAGTGGGTTCGAACTACCGACCTTTTGGTTAGCAGCTGAGCAGTGAACCACTGTGACACCAGGAAGTAATTCAGAACAGGGTCTTTGTCATGAGACAAGCCCAGTAGTAGTGGTTAAGAGCTACGACTGCTAAACAAAAGGTCGGTAGTTCAAATTCACCAGCTGCTCCTTGGAAACACTATGGGGCAGTTCTACTCTGTCCTATAGGGTCGCTATGAGTCAGAATCGACTTGACGGCAATGTTTTTTTTTTTTTTGAGTTTAGGGGTTGCCAATCTTTTTTTAATGAAGCACCAGATAGTAAATATTTTGGTCTTTGTGGGCCATTCATGTCTGTTGTAACTACTCAACTCTGCCATTGCAACATAAAAGCAGCCACAGATAACATGGAAACACGTGACTGTGTTCCCAATAAAACTTTATTCACAAAAACAGGTGGAGGCCTGGATTTGGGCCATAGTTTGCCAACCCCTTATTTACCTAGTTTTCACATTATTTAGACTCTCATCAGTACTCTTTCGGTACTTCCTCGTCACTCCAAATCCCTATTAAAATGTGGCTTCCAGATTTGAGGACAACATTGCAGATGAGGGTGACCAACACACAGTCCAGTAGGCTTCTTGCCTGTCATAAGGATACTGATATGGAAGCTAGTGCAATGCGTTGGATTACAGCACAGAAAATACCAGCTCTGCCACATACAAGTTGTGCGATCTTGAGCAATTGTTTATCTTGTTTTGAGCCTTGGCTTCTATCAGTAAAACAAAGATTCTGATACTTACCCTGCAGAATTGCTTTTTCTTTTCTTTTTTTGATTGTACTTCAGGTGAAAGTTTACAGAACAAACAGTTTCTCATTAAACAGTTAGTACACATGTTGCCCTATGACAATGGTTAACAACCTCACAACACATCAACACTGTTCTTACTCAACCTTGGGTTCCCTATCCCCAGCTTTCCTGTCCCCTTCTGCCTTCTAGCCCTTGTCCCTGGACTGCTGTGCCTCGTTAGTCCCGTTTTGTTTTATGGGGCTGTCCAATCCCCGGCTGAACAGTGAAGCTCAGAACTGACTTCACTGAGCTAAAAGGGTGTCTGGGGGCCATACTCTCGGGGTTTCTCCAGTCTCCTTTAGGCCAGTAAATCTGGTCTTTTTTTTGGGGGTTAGAATTTTGTTCTACATCCTTCTCCAGCTCTGTCCAGAACCCTCTGTTGTGATCCCGGTCAGAGCAGTCAGTGGTGGTAGCTGGGCACCATCTAGCTGTAGTGGACTCAGTCTGGTGGAGGCCTTGGTAGCTGTGGTCCATTAGTCCTTTGGCCTAATCTTTTCCTTGTATCCTGTTCTCTTCATTCTCCCTTGCTCCTGAAGGGATGAGACCAGTGGAATATCTTAGATGGCTGCTCACAGGCTTTTAAGACCCCAGACGCTACTCGCCGAGGTTGAGAGTAGAACATTGTCTTTACAAACTGTGTTATGCCAATTGAGCTAGATGTTCCCCGAGACCATGGTCCCTACAGCCACACCAGGGCTTCTTTTGACAATGCTAGAAGTCAAAACTGGATGAGTGAAGCATTACTGTGAAATACTATGCCGCTAGGTAGTCATTTAATTTATTCATAGAGCCAAAGACAATGGACCACTTAGCTTCACCCCCTCCTGTCTTATCTGGGCTGACCCTATGCAAGTTCAATTTATTGATAACTTACTTCACTGGGCACTGAAGGAATATGAGAGAACCATCTGCCTTAATATGAAGGAACAAGAAAATGCAACATATGGTCTTCAAAAGAGGTCCACCCTTGCAAAGACTGGCCCATGTATGCTTGAACATGTTGGACCTTGCTCCATTAATTCTAGGCCCTTCACTGCCTGGAAGGGAGTTTGTCTCATTCCAGCCTGACCAACTCCATTGACTGTTCCTGGTCACCTCCATGATGGACAGCATTCAGAACAGTGTCTGGAACATTACTGGCACTATGTAAGTGATTGTTTCAGCCATCTGGCTGCACTCTGGTTCCCCAATTACTACCTGTCCCAGGCTGCAGGCTGCAGTGTTCCAGCAAGTTCCTAGCCTTGGCCAAATAGACCCCAATTTAGGCTACGCACTCCAATTTGCCAAGCTGATTTGGGCCCAGTGGTGTCCAGTGGCTAGTTTTTCTTGGGTTAAATTGGTTTTCAATAACCCCATAAGTGTAGTCACTAAGTACACAACTCTTGCAGTACATGGAGGACTCCCAAGTCAGGAAGAGCCAACAGGCTGCCCAAGTAGTTTCTAGAGTCTCTTGTCTTGGGATCTCAACATTTCTTTCCTACATTGCTTTGTCCTCTGTCTTTATTCTTCACCCTGAAACCAGAGTGATTTCCTAAACTACAAATCCCTCCATTCCATCTATATTAGTTATTTATTCCTGTGTAGTAAGCAACTGAAAACAATAACAATGATTTATTATTTCTCATGGTTCTGGAGGTTGACTGGGCTCAGCTAGACAGTTCTCACTCAGGGTCTCTCTGTGGCTACAGTCAGACAATAGCTGGGGCTGGTACAGTCTGAAGCCTTCCTCACTCCCAGGACTGGTACCCAGACTAGGAAGACTCAAACAGTCAGGGCTCCTCAGGCATCTCTTTCTTTCTTTACATAGTCTCTACTTATGGTACCTCCAGCATGCAGCTTCAGGGTAGCCAGACTTCTTTCATAGTGGCCCAGAGCTCCAAAGACAAGAGCCCTCGAGAGAGTCAGTCAGATGCTATATTGCCTTTTCTAACCTAGTCTCAGGAATCTATGCGTCATTTCCACTGCTATCTCTAAGATTGAAGCTAGTCACTAATTCAGGTCTACAATCAAAGGGAGGACAATTAGATTTCACCTTTTGAAGGGAAGAGTGTTATAGACATTACAGACACATTTCAAAACTATCTCACCATCTCTCTGTTTATCATCCACTTGTTGCCCCCCACTGCCTCCAGGATAATATTCTAGGTCCTTGACAGGCTTTCTGAGCCCTTCCAGACCTGAGCCCTGTCTACTGTCTGGATTTAAGCTCATCAGTCCATGCCCCTTCTCCTCACTACCTCATACCTAAGCTCCAGTCAAATCCAACAACTCTCAGGTGTCTGATGGTATGTGCACACCTGGCACCCCTCCATAACTTCATACAATGATGCCCCTCCGTGTGAAAAATCTCCATTCCCCATCACACCCATGCCTCACCAGCTTCTGCCCAATCTCTCTTTAAGATACAGCTCTGAAGAGGCTTCCTCTGGTCGCCCTCCCATCCTGTAGGTTTGGTGCCAGCTTCAGTTGCCCCATCAGATATGTGCACATTAACCTCACTGTAATGTTTCTGCCTCATGCTTGCCCATGTCCTCTACTGAGCACATAGATCATATTTCACTTGTCGTTGTCTCCCAGCTCCTAAAAATTCCAGCATGTAGTAAGTCATCAAAACATAATTACTGAATAAGGGTTAAGGGTCTTCAGAAATTCTGCTACAGGACCTACAATTTAGACTTATATCTGCATGTTCATACTGCAAATGACTTCTAACAACAACTTCCCCGAGTTGGGTCAAACTTCACTGATTAAGGGCACAGTCCTCCACAAGACAGCCCTTACTTCAGACATTATTCACAAGTTAGAGACTTCCATGGCCACCCTCTGGCTGGCTTCTGACCAGCTGGCTACAAATTCAAGGGTTCCCACTATCCCCTCAGGTCCAATAATTTGTAGAACAACTCACAGAATGGACAATTTTGGTTTTATTATAGCATGAGGATACAAACTGGAACCAGCCAAAGGGAAAGGTGCATAGGGCAAGGGCTGGAGGGCTCCAAACAGGAAGTTTTCATTATCCTCTCCCATGAAGTCAGAGGACATCACCCTCCAGCATACTGACGTGTGACAATATGCAGACTATTGTCAACTAGGAAAACTCACCAAACCTCCATGTCCAGAATTTTTATTGAGGCTTCTTTATGTACACATGATTGATTGAATCATTGACCACATGATTGGAATCAATCTCCAGACACCCCTGCTCTTCCCAGAGGTCAGGCTGATATCACATGGCTCTAAGCTTCAAACCTCTAATCATATGGGTAGTCTTTCTTCATATAAAGAAGTTGATGGTAGAATCGATCTGCCCTGCCCTCTTCCATCTCCTGTTCCCCATTGCTCAAAGTTCACTGCATGGGAAGTTAACTCCCCTACACTGTTGAGCTGTACTATATGATCCTTTGATTGTCTAATCTTATGCCCTGTGGTATTTCATCCAAGCTCAGAAGTGAGGGGAGAAGCTGGACCTTCTGAGTGTGTGGCTGGTCACCCAGGTCATGCAGCCTTGCCAAAGAGAGGGCCCACTATCCCTGGCAAGTAACTGGTTGGTCTCTAGTCATCCCACTGTGGGGTGGGCAGTGCAGTCTTGGAGACAGGTGGTGGTGAGGGAATCTGAAGAGGTGCCAAAGATCTGTGTCATACAGAGTAGGATATCACAATGTGTTTTAGAGAACTGAGATTCTCAACTATCTATAGTGAATGACCTTTTTTTTTTTAAATTCCTATCTATCACAGACTGATACTTTTATAATATACAATAGAAATGAATTATTTGAAAAATAAAATTTGTCTTAAAACTTACACACTCTGAGTAACACTGCTAGAGAAAATATGAGTCACTCTTGGTGAGGGCTGAGGGAATGTTTTATGATCAAATAAATTTGAAAAACACTGCATGTATACTGTATCCTCCTCTTTGAAGGACTCAGTATCTCCTAGGTTCTGAGATATTCTGTAATACAGAAGTCCGTTCCCTTGTTTAAGCAAGAGTTTGTAGAATGTATTTGATAGTATAACACAGTTTTCACAAAACACCATTACCCACCGCCCTCGAGTCGATTCTGACTCTTAGTGACCCTATAGGACAAAGCAGAACTGCCCCCATAGGATTTCCAGGGCTGTAAATCTTTACAGAAGCAGACTACCACCTCTTTCTCCCCTGGAGTGACTGGTGGACTCGAACCGCCGACCTTTCGGTTAGCAGCTGAGCCCTTAACCACTGCGCCACTAGGGTTCCTAAAATACATTAAACTTTCTAAATTTCAAACTCATAACATTGACAAATGCTAATCTAGAGTTACTGGCATATTAGTTATCTTGAAGGAGTCAGTACAATTAACCTACAAGTCACTGCTAAGCAAAGAAGAATGTGCCCAATTCTGTGAGGCAGTATGGTCAGTATAGTCTAACTGGAGACATGAGAGTGCTATGGATGAAACATCTTTAGACTAGTACAGAATAACATATTATCAAGTACCAATGACTATGGCACGGGCATAGATTCTTTAAAAGGACTGAGGTAATAATAAGCATTGAAAACTTTATCAAAGAGATTCTCATCAAAATAGCACTAGAACTAAACGACTAAATTCTACCAAAAGTTTAATAGAAAAGTCTAATATGAGTAAACTGTTCTAGAACATAAGAAAAGAACATTTGCAAACTCTTTTTATGACATCAGCATAATATTGATATTATATATCAATACATATATCAATATATACCTTAATAGATATACCATAACATTAAAAATTTACAGACTAATCTAATTTATGAATATAAATACAAAAAGACCTAAATATTAATAAATATAACTCACTAACTTGTTAAAAAATAATATGCCAAGACTAATTAGGGTTTAAGCCTGGAAATAATGGTTAAATATTAAGAAACCAACTTGCATAATTCACTAACAGACTATTAATAGATTAAAGTAAAAAAATGAAAATTTTATCTCCAGAGATGCTATAAAATCATTTGATAAAATTAAACATCCATTTTTTGTTTTTAAATAATTTTCCTTAATACAATTATATATGCCCATTCCTGTCTATATCTATACCTAGTTTTACAGCTATAAGAACTCTTAAAACAAAGGCTAGTGTTATGTTCAATGGTGAAATGCTAAGAGAGATTCTATTAAACTCAGAAAATAGACAGAGTTATTTATTATCATTACTCCTATTTAACATATTTCTGGAGTACTGGCCAAGGCAGTTAGACAAAAGAAATAAACATACAAAAATTGGAGAGAAGTAGGTAAAATTGTTTTTCCAGGTAATGTGATTATATAAAGACGATTAACTTTAAAACTATTAGAAGCAATGAGAGAATTCAGCAAGGTGACTGTAAAAGATAATAGGCCAAATTGATAGCTTCCTTACACATAAAAAAATAGCAACAACAAAAAATTAAAAATATAAGGGGAAAAAAATCCAATTTACAATAGCAACAAAATGGCAAACTTTCTAGGAATAAACTTAGTAGGAAATATGCCAGAACATTATCTCAAGAACTGTGAAGGGTCTTATAATTTACACTACTTGCAAGCTAGCCAATTAACCCACCACCATTTCATGGATGCTGGCAGAAGACACAAGACTCCGGGGTCAGAGATAAAGGATTTTGTTACTCATAGCAATAGCAGTAGTTAGAGCTTTAGCATTTTCTTGCATCGATTCCCTGGGTTCTACTTCCCACAGGACAATGCAAAGAGAGCCAGGTGATACCTGCACACGCAGTAGGTTGCATTACCAGAGAAGAACTTTGAGCTTAGGGAACCTGAACATTTTACACTGGACCGTAAACATGACTGCTCTGTGCTCCAGAAGGAGATGCTGTATCTTTCAAGGCTGTTCACTATATAAACATCCGTGAAAAGATATTCTAAAACAAAGGCAAAAACACAAGACATGCAGAAACACAAGAAAACCATGGAACATCATCTCCCAATACTACATACAGAAAATTGTATGAAATAACTTTATGAAAACTGAGTGATATAAAGGTTACATAAATTGAAAGATCTACTCTAATTTTGAATAATAACACTAAATATAGTGAAAAAATCAAAACCAGAAGTCAAAACTTATTGCCATCAAGTTGATTCTGACTCATAGTGACTCTATAGGACAGAGTAGAATTGCTCCATAGGGTTTCCTTTCCAAGGCTGTAAATCTTTACAGAAGCAGGCAGCCACATTTTTCTCTCCCGGAGTGACTGGTGAGTTCGAACCACCAACCTTTTGGTTAGCAGCCAAGAGCTTAACCACTGTGCCACCAGGGCTCCTTCAGAAGAGGTCAATTACTCTTAATTTATAAATTTAATGCTATAGATTTAATACTAAAATAACAATAGGAATTTCAGTTAGTATTAGATAAGCTGATTCCAAAACTCACATGGAAAAATACACCTGAAAGAATAATCATGAAATTCTGAGAAAGAATAACAACTACCAGTTATTAAAACATATTATAAAATGGACAAAGGACAAAGAATACGATTTACAGAAGAACTACAAATGCTTTCTTAGTATATAAAAAGTTTAAATTTATACAAAGTACTTAGAATATGCCATGTAACTACGATTAGATATTAATATTATTACACATACAAATGAAAAGAGTCCCTGGGAGGCGCACATGGTTAAGTGTTTGACTACTGGCTGAAAGGCTGGTAGTTCAAACACCCCCAGGAGTGCCTCGAAAGACAGGCCTGGCTTGAAAACCCTATGGAGTAGTTCTACTCTGCACACATGTGGTCACCTTGAGTCAGAATTGACTTGACAGCAACTAATAACAACACAACATAAAAATAAAATAAATGCGAATTAAAATTATAAGCTACCATTTTTCATTTATCAGACTGGTGAAGATTTAAAAAAATGGCTAATATGGTGTAATAGCAAAACTATGGGCACTACTGATGGTGTAGTGGTTAAGAGCTATGGCTGCTAACCAAAAGGTCACCAGTTTGAATCCACCGGGTGCTCCTTGGAAACCCTATGGGGCAGTTCTACTCTGTCCTACAGGGTCACTATGAGTCGGAATCAACTGGATGGCAGTGGGTTGTTTTTGTTTTTTTTTTTATGGGCACTTCTGTACTTTGTTGTTGAGAGTAAATTGATACAACTTCTTCAAAAAGAAATTTAGCAACACGTATCAAAATTTAAAAGGCATCTATCCCTTGATCCAGCAATTTCAATTACAGGATTTTATCCCTCAGGTATAAATGTGCCCAACTATTTATGTGTAAGAATACTAATTGTAGCATCTTTGGTGGTATAAAAGACTGGAGACAGTTATGAAAAGTAGGATACAGCCATACAGTGAAATACTATACAGCTCTTCAAAAGAATAAAGTGGTTCTATAAGTATGGCCATGGGAATATTTTGAAGACATACTGTTAAGAAAGCAATACAGAAAAAGACTGCACAATATGCTGCCATTGTGTCAAACAAAAGGATACATATATGTCCTCTTATATATTCATTAAAAATATCTCTGGAAAGATAAGAAACTGGTAACAGTGATTGACTCTATGAAGTGGTGGGATAGGAGTTAAGGATGGAAGACTCACATTTCACTATCTTTTTACCGTGTGCATTTATTACTTATTCCTATAGTCTGGACTAATTTTGAGGAATCCCCTGCAGGAGGTGAATTTAAACTGTGTCCAGAAGGATGGAGAGAATTGGGAAAAACATAGGTGAATCTGGGTCACACAGCCTCGGACACAGGCATCAGCAAACTAAGCATCAGCTAACTTCAAAACACAGGCAAGCAGCGCAGGCCCAGGGAGAGCTCTCTGCATGTGCCAGGCTGAGCCCCGGTCCTGGAGAGTGGATTGGGGGTATTGGCATTGCTGCTGGATAAACAGAAGGTAGGACTGCAGAGGGCTGCTTTCCCAGGTCCATATCCAAAGTAAATCTCCTCTTGCCCAATTACTACCTCCTCTGGGGAGAGAGACTATTGTCCCACCACCAACACCACCAGATTCCTTCCTCTCCCTGACTCCACTAAATTAGTAAGAACACCCAGTAGATTTTACCAACTCAATATTTAACCCACGTCCCTTCCTTCAATCCCACTGCTACAGTCTATGATCAGCTCCTAAGCAACTTGTGCCTAGGCCTTTGCTGCAGCCTCCTAACACACAACAAAGGAAGAGGAGAGTACAGCTTTCTTCTACTGAAGGTCATGTACTAATAGTGAGAGCCTGATCAAGCACATCCATCCATCTATCCATCCATCCATTCATTCATTCATTCATCACTTATTCATCCTTTATTTCCGTTCAGTCATTACAATAAATATTGAATGCCTACTATGGTCAAAAATCTGGAAAAGCAGTGATATGGAAGAAAACAGAGGTTCTGCCTTCATGTAACTTGTAGTCTAAGTAGAAAGACCAATACTGAGCAATTAAATATGAAGTATGTTACAAAAAGTGTGCTATGGGAGTAGTCAATGTAATAGGTACGACTCTTAGTCTACACATGCAAGTGTACAAAAAATGTTAGCTTTCCTTACTTTTTCAAAAACAAATTAAAATTAATATCCAGAATATATTAAAAATTCTTACAACTCAAAAAATAAACCCAATTTAAAAATAGACAAAAATTCTGAATAGACACTTATTTAAAATATAGGATATGCATTGCTCAAACAGCACATGAAAAGATGTCCAACACCATTAGTCATTAGGGAAATAAATGTAAATCAAAACCACAATGAAATACCACTTCACACCTACTAGAATAAAAAAAGATGGACAAAAATAAGTGTTGATGAGGATGTGGAGAAATTGGAACCCTCCTCCATTGTTGGTGGGAATGCAAAATTGTGCAGCCACTGTGGAAAACACTTTGACAGTCCCCCATAAAGTTTAACATAGAATTACCGTATGACCCAGCAATTCCATGCCTAGGTATATACCCAAAAGAACTGAAAGCAGGGACTCAAACAGATACTTGTATGCAAATGTTCATAGCAGCATTATTCACAACAGCCAAAAGGTGGAAATAATTCTAGCGTCCATCAACAGATGAATGGATAAACAAAATGTGATATATACATTCAGTGGAATATTATTCACCCATGAAAATGAATGACTTTCTAATAGAGGCTACAACATGAATGAACCTTGAAAATATTATGCTAAGTGAAATAAGCCAGAAACAAAAAGCCACATATTGTATAATTCCACTTACATGAAATGTCCAGAATAGGCAAATGCATAGACAGAAAGCAGATTGATCGTTGCCAGTGGTTGCTGGGGGGGGGAAATGGGGAGAGACTACTAATGGGTACAGGGTTTCTTTTCGGAGTGATGAAATAGTCTCAAATTAGATAGTGGTGATGGTTGTGTAACTCTGAGAGCATTAAAAAACCACTGAATTGTACAATTTAAAAGGGTGAATTTTGTGGTAAGTGAATTATATCTCAAAATTGTATGAGAAAAAAATCAAATTAAATCTGACTCTGAGCTCTCATCTTACTAAGTTGCTGGGAAATTCATTCTCAGGCATTATGGGGGCTCTTTCTTCCCCCTTCAGTTGCATAAGTATCCAGGGGGCTGATAGGGGCCAAGAATAGAAAAGAGTCCCAACCCACATGGTACCTTGAAGTCTTCAGGCTGTAATATTTACCTGCCATATATGGGACATGAAAATGTAGTAGAATATTTGGGATCCCAGTGCCTATATTACAATCTGCAGAGCCAACCCTCACCCCACTCTGACTTTCTTACATCTCCTTAAGCTCCTGAGATAAAGCGGTCCCGTGTCACTTTAGCAGAACCTATGGGCAAATTTTCCCCCCTTGGGCTTTAGAAATCCCCCCTCTTCTGGTCTTCTCTCTCCAAAGCATTGCTACTGTGCCTTCAAGACATCTAACATATATACCTCAGTGGATTAGGATTTTCCCAAAGGACAGGACAAGAGGATGTTCTCAGGCAGCCTCTGTAAACTTCCTGCAACGCTTACCTCTCTTTAGGCAAATGAGCATGGAGGACATATCTTCCTGTTTAGAATGGGGGAAGTGAAAATTTCTAGGAAAAAAAATTAATATCTCAATACATTATTCTGACGTGTTCACAAGGGCTATAAGTTGGTGGAGAATTTGTCCTCTCCCCAGGACACTTGATTCTTCTCAGGGGCCCTGGGTCCAGAGAGATAAGCAACAGAGAAAAGACTACTGGTTTGGCAGCTGGCTGAAGATCTTGAAAGAGGACTTGGCAATGCCATGCTAAAATGAGAAAAATCCCTCCCCTCATCTTGTTATTATTTTCTTTTGCAAGTGCTCAAAGACCAAGGGTGCCAAAATGCTTATGCGCCAGATTTTCAGTTTTTATGAAGCTGCTCCTTCTGCACTCCCTGTTCTCCCCGCTCCCGCCCCAGGATATAGAACCCATGGGCTAGGGCCAGGACAATTAGAGGAACACAGTACAGATTACTTAACTATGTGCCTTCTGCTATATTCCCTCTACCCAGCAAAATCTTAATCTCTTCAAAGAACTCCCCATTTGCCTAAGAATCCTTTCTTGTAAGGTGGAGAGGTAATCTTTTAATCAAGGTCCTCTGTGTTACCTAAGCAGGTCTTGACCACATGAAGTGCTAACTCCCACATAGTGCAAAGTGTTGAACTTTGAGTATGGTGCTCCTTCCCCTGGGACTCCAGAAGCAGTATACATCAGCCTTGGCAAAGGTCATACTCCTGAGCCTTTTTCTCATCCTACAGCATTAAGGTGCTCTAGGTAGTCTCTTCCTGGTTCTGAAGAAGTACTTTCGAAACTGTGTGGCCTGAGGGTTTGTCATTGCCCTTGGCTCAAGGTCAACAGCAGGAGCGGTAAGGTCTGGCCAAATGGGCACCCTCCTTCTCCAGTCCATATCAGCAGTGATTTCAGATTCCAGCCCCAGCTGGGATCCCCGTTCTCAGGCTGGGAGCATAGTTCTCTGCCTCTTTGTGGGTTGCCACCTTCCAATACAGAGTATTCCATGAGCCTCGCCTCAAGTAACAGGGTAAAATGGTACCAGGGTTTGGAAAGGTTGCAAATGGTTTGGATAGCCCTCTTTCACTGACAAAAATAACCTACCCCTCTCTTTTCCATATTGCTTTTGTCTTTGTTTTGTTTCAGGAAGCTAGAAGCTGTTCTTGCTTTTCCCAAAGTCCCACACTCTGCCAAAGAATTTCATCAAGGAAAGCCCCAGTAAGAAGTTGTTTGAGGCGAGCCCACTCCACTGCCCCATTTCTGCCACGTTCTGAATCGAGGAAGGTGATAGAAATGAGTAACATCCCCCGATAATCACACACCTCCATCAAAGTGAGATTCTGAAGCCAATGAATTTAGTAAGGGCCATTCCCTGAGAAATAGAGAAAGAGAACCATTAAAAGCTAGTGCCATTCTTGTATAATGCTGCCAGGTCCCTCAGTTGAAGCAGAAAAAAAAAGTCCAGATGCTTTTTAGCATCGTAACAAGAGCAATTGTTAAAGGACAGACACATAGTTCTGCTAATGGGGAAAACATTCTTTCCCAGATATGAATTTCAGGAAGCTAGAGACTGTTCTTGCTTTTTTGATGGTATTGTCTCTAGGAGAAAAATCTAATGTTTGTCTTGAAGAGATGTACTGATTTAGTAGGTCAACCAGTAAAGGAACGAGCCATAACAATTCTCTAAGGTGGGAAGATTGAAAAGGAACTGAGGACAAACATTCACTGCCAACATAGCACCCAAGCCCATCCTCTTCCTCGAATATGCACTATTGGGCTGACTCAAGCTTGCCGCCCATCTGGTTGAAGTCCAGACCGCCACAGAGATTGCAGGCGTGAGAAGGGAGGCAAGGAGTGGGACCTCCTCCTCTGGAGTGCAGCGGGGTTTTCCCTAGTGGACCTTAGGGCAGTGGCTTTTAAAGTGGCCTTTAAAGTCCAGCACACACCGATTGGGTCTAATCCTCGGAGCAATAACAGATCATGGCACCAGAATTTATAAGGAATCCAAATGAAACTTAATACCTATTTTATAAACTCAAACGCCTAAAAGAAAGATCAGGACCTAATAAAAGTACTTTTAACTTCCCTACGTCACCTAGCAGTCCTTTAAATATAACTTGTTGTCAGTTGCAGTCAAGTCGAGCCCGACTCATGGCAGCCGAATGTACAACAGAATGAAGCATTGCCTGGTCCTGTGCCATCTTCACATATGCTCTAGTTGAGTCCATTGTTGAGGCCACTGTGTATTTTAAGTACTTTCTAACCTAAGGAGTTTGTCTTCTAGCGCTATATTAGACAACATTGTGTTGTGATCCGTAGGGTTTTCATGGGCTAATTTTCAGAAGTAGATCACCCGGCCTTTCATCCTAGTCTGTCTTATTCTGGAAGCTCCGCTGAAACCTGTCCACCATGGGTGACCCTGATGGTATTTGAAATATTGGTGGCATAGCTTCCAGCATCACAGCAAGCTACCACAGTACAATAAACTCACAGGAGGGTGGTGCCAGAAAAAAAAGAACCAAACCCGTTGCCATCGAGTCGATACATGAGTATGACAGACAGGTGGTGGTTAAATATAATTGTTGTTGTTGTTAGTTGCTATCAAGTCATTCTGACTCATGGCAACTCCATGTGTAGGTATCAAGGCTTTGAGCCAGTTCTTTAGGGTTCGAAACTCTGCTGAGAGTTTGCATTTCTAACAAGTTCTCCGGCAATGCTAATGCAGCTGGTTAGGGACAATTCTGAGAACCACGAGTAGACCAGTGGGTCTCAAAATTTATTATACGTAAGAATCACCTGGGGATCTTGTTAAAATGTAGATTCTGATTCAGTATATCTGGGGTGGAAATGCAAATTCTCAGCAGGGATTTGAACCCCTGGTAGGTATGTAATAAATATCTGTTATGGGTTTAATCTATACAGTCTCCACTACTACTGAGCACAAATTAACCTGGTTTTATACTTACAGCAGATTTTCTCAGGTAAAAGTCCTAGATAAAAACTCTTTGAAAACGTAAAGATTATTAAAATTTCGCCCCATGACTTTCAGCTCTCCAAGGCCAATATGCCAGTTCTTTTCATCTGCTCAAATATAAGAATGGCTCTTGCAGCTAGCGCTCTTCTTCTTTTCCAGAAAAATCATTTAACTGTGACTGGAATAAGTACAGCAGCTGCTATTGGAAGGAGAGGGGCGCAGGGAAAGCTGTGAGGAGGTCTCATGGCTTGGCTGTTGTTGTTAGGTGCCGTCCAGTCAGTTCCAACTCCTAGCGACCCCGTGTACAACAGAAGGAAACACTGCCTGGTCCTGCACCATCCTCGCAATCATTGTTGTATCTGAGACCATTGTTGCAGATGCTGTGTCAGTCCATCTTATCGAGGGTCTTCCTCTTTTTCACTGACCCTCTATCTTACTAAGCATGATGTCCTTCTCCAGGGACCAGTCCCTCCTGATAACATATCCAAAGCATGTGAGACAAAGTCTCGCCATCTTTTCTTCTAAGGAGCATTCTGGCTGTACTTCTTCCAAGACAGACTTGTTCGTTATCTTGGCAGTCCATGATATATTCAATATTCTTCATCAACACCGTGATTCAGAGGCATCAATGACTTGGCAGATGCTGTAATTTTCCTCTCGGTGAAGCAGTTGTGTTGAGCTATATGTTTTTGCATAGACACAGTCCTTTGCCAAACAGACTGTTCTTTTTGATTTATGCTTCCAACAGACTGATAGTATCGTGTGCGGGGAGGGAGGCGTATGCCTCTCCAAAAATGGGAGTCTAAGGCTGAATCTAGTCAGAGCCAGCCAGTAGAGACGCAGGGCCCAGGGCAAACCACAAGGGATCACTTTTGTACCCAGATGAAATCTAGTCTGGAGTCCCTTTGTTGTGCAAATGGTTAATGGGCTTGGCTTATAACCAAAAGTTTGACAGTTTGAGTCCACCCAGCAGTGACTTAAAAGAAAGGCCTGGCAATCTACTTCTGAAAAATCAGCCATTGAAAACCCTATGGCACACAGGTCTCTCTGACACACAGGGGCACCATGAGTTAGAATCGACTCAACAGCAACTGGTAGTGGTGAAATCTAGTTTGAGAGACAAACACCCCCCCCCCACCTCCCCACCCTCCGCTGACAGCTGATCAGGCAGAGATGGTGGCCAGATGTGTGAAAAGGAGACACTACTTGTTGTAATCTAACTAAGCCAATTCAGCCGTGTACAACTCCTAGGTTCTTTTTCAATAGATAATAACAGCCCCCAAGGAAGCTTAAAGAAGATGAAGATTAGCTGCTTACCTACAATCTTGCTACCAGATTAAAATGAAAATAAGCCTTGAACCAAATACAGATAGGAAATTACTAAGCAAGAATTTATTAACAAACTGAGAGGGAATAGTTCATAGAACCTCTTCTGTAAACACAATGAACCCCTAGTTCTCTGTTCTTTGAGTGCTCCAAACACTATGAGGGAGGCAGACACAGCTTATGGAGGAAGGATTCTGTTACCCCGGTGGCCAATACCAGGTAACCAGAAATCATGCCAATCAACAGCTGGCCATGGGACTACGTAAGGATCAAGACTAGTGGGCCACTCCCAAGGGAACAGACTACAGCACTCAGGGATTTATGACACTCTTTTTAAATTATGTGTCTGTCATATCCATTTGTGATTAGAACATGAACTCCTTTAGTGATGAAACCTAATCGTATTCACATTCTCATACCTTGTTGTGAATTGTCTACAAAGGTGGCTGCCAATATTTCCTACCACTCCTGTACACACATGCCACTCCCTCCCCCCATCAAAAGGTGGAGTGTATTTCCCATTTCCTTGCATCTGGGCTGGTCCTGTGATTTTCTGTGACAAGTCAAAGGCGGAGGAAGTGACCCTATGCCAATCCCAGTCCTAGACCTTCTAAAGACTGATGGCTTCCACTTCGGTCCTCTTTAAAGCCAGCCACCATGTAGGGAAGCCTGACTACCCTGCTGGAGAAAGAAGCCACATGCAGAGAGGGGAGCCTTGAGGATGAAAGGGAGAGAGGCCTGGACAGCACCCAGCTATTTCAGCCACACTATCTAGGGCACCAGACCTGTGACTGAGACCATCTTGGATCCTCCAGTTTTAATTTGAGTTGCCCTGGCCAACACCACAAGGAACAGGGACAAGCCATGTCCGCCAAGCTGTGCCCAAATTGCAGAATCAGGAGCAAATGAATAGTTGTTGTTGTCTTTACCCAGTGAGTTTTGTGGTGGTTTATTACATAGCAATAGATAACTGAACATATTGCTCTTCACCTGCCCCTAGCACAATGCCAGTCATGTAGTAACAGCACAAAGGTAGGCTAAGCTCAGATTTTAACTACTCCAAAAGCCTCCTTTAATCTCCCCAGACTTCGATGCTTCTTCTATACAATACAATGTAATATATATAATAAGATGCATATGTGCATATGTATATGATGTGTATATATGTATATATAATATGATGTGCTCCCACGTATCTGTCAGTTTGTCATACTGTGGGGGCTTGTGTGTTGCTGTGATGCTGGAAACTATGCCACTGGTATTCAGATACCAGAAGGGTCACCCATGGCTGATAGATTTCAGCTGAGCTTCCAGACTAAGACAGACTGGGAAGAATTAGGAAGAAGGACCCGGCAGCCTACTTTCTGAAAAGAATTAGCCAGTGCAAACCTTATGAATAGCAGCAAAACATTATCTGATATAGTGCCAGAAGATGAGCCCCACAGGTTAGGAGACAGTCAAAAGATGACTAGGGAAGAGCTGTCTCCTCAAAGTAGAGTCAACTTTAATGATGTAGATGGAGTCAAACTTTCGGGACCTTCATTCGCTGACGTGGCGCAACTCAAAATGACAAGAAACAGCTGCAAACATCCATTAATAATCAGAACATGGAATATACGAAGTATGAATCTAGGAAAATTGGAAATCGTCAAAAATGAAATGGAACGCATAAACATCGACATCCTAGGCATTAGTGAGCCGAAATAGAATGGTAGTGGCCATTGTGAATTGGACAATCATATGGTCTACTATGCCGGGAATGACAACCTGAAGAAGAATGGTGTTGCATTCATCATTAAAAAGAACATTTCAGGATCTATCCTGAAGTACAATGCTGTCAGTGATAGGATAATATCTATACTCCTGCAAGGAAGACCAGTTAATACAACTATTATTCAAATTTACGCTAAGGCCAAAGATGAAGAAATTGAAGGTTTTTACCAGCTTCTGCACTCTGAAATTGATCGAACATGCAATCAGGATGCATTGATAATTACTGGCGATTGGAATGAGAAAGTTGGAAACAAAGAAGGATTGGTAGTTGGAAAATATGGCCTTGTTGATAGAAACGATGCCGGAGATTGTACGATAGAATTTTGCAAGACCAACGACTTCTTCATTGAAAATACCTTTTTTCACCAACATAAATGGTGGCTATACACATGGACATCACCAGATGGAATACACAGAAATCAAATCGACTACATCTATGGAAAGAGACGATGGAAAAGCTCGATATCGTCAGTCAGAACAAGGCCAGGGGCCGGCTGCAGAAAAGACCATCAATTGCTCATATGCAAGTTCAAGCTGAAACTGAAGAAAATTAGAACAAGTCCACAAGAGCCAATGTATGACCTTGAGTATATCCCACCTGAATTTAGAGACCATCTCAAGAACAGATTTGACACATTGAACACTAATGACTGAAGACAGATGGGTTGTGGAAGGACTTCATACATGAAGAAAGCAAGAGGTCATTAAAAACACAGGAAAGAAAGAAAAGACCAAAATGGATGTCAGAAGAGACTCTGAAACTTGCTCTT
>NW_004444163.1:1807481-1824638 GCF_000243295.1 Trichechus manatus latirostris | reverse complement strand
GGCTGCAACAATGGGCTCAGGCATAACAACTATTGTGAGGATGGCACAGGACCAGGTAGTGTTTTGTTCTGTAGTATTTAGGGTCACTATGAGTCTGAACTGACTTGACGGCACCTAACAACAACAACAACCTGATGTGTGTGTGTAGATGCTAATCTCCTGTGCATAACTCTATCGTGACTCTTACAGCATTGTGTTATAATGACTGTAATGCATCTCTGTGTCTCCTCCTATCCACTTGACTCCTCAAGGGCAGGAAGCGTGTTACATTCATATTTCTACCTCCAATCCCTCAAATATTTATTGAAGGAATAGCTCAATGAATAAACAAACAGAAAGTGGTATATACGTCACAGTGAAAACACCCTCTTCGTAGAGCGATCTTTACAAATCTTTGACTTTGTAAACCAACAACACAATCAAAAACAACTGAAATCTATGAGCTGTCCAAGCCGATGGTGTCATTCTCCACTCCACAGGAACCTGACCAGACTTGAGTTTCAGCCTCCTCTCTAGCTTCCGTCTAGGAAGGCTGCTAACAAGCCGGGAAAGACCAAGAAGCCACTGTCCAAGCAGGACTGGCCTGGGGCCGTGAGCCATGCTGACACTGGGCAGTCAGCCCCAGGAGCCAGTCGGCCTTGCTGGACCCAGGCAGGGAGAAGGTAATAATAGAGCCAAAGCCAAGAAACTGCAAATCACCACTGTTTGATGACCCAGCTGATGTCACTAGAACACACCTCCTCCAGGGGACTGGCAATCTGAAAGACTTCCATGCACTGACAGCCTCACTGTCTCAGCCCAGAACAGTGAAGAGCAATTATCTCAATCCTCAGGCCCCGCTGAGGCCATGGTTCCCACGTATCAAGACATGGAGCAGAGAGAAAGGTTCAAATGCATTGCCAAGCATCCAGTGAGCTTGCTGGATGATGCTGAATCTTTCACCTTTCCATCTTTTGTGTGGTATAAACTTAGATTGAGCCTTTTTGTTTGTTTTGTTTTGTTTTTCTTTTTCTTTATTTTTTTTCTCATGACCTCGTCAGACATTTGAAGAATCTATCAAGATTTCCTGATACTCAAACACCACACAGCAAAAGAGAAGGGTGCTGAATCTATCCCAGGCTTTTGGAAACAATTAATTATTGAGAGCATCAGAAGTACCTGGAATTTGGCATGCTGAAATAAAAAAAAAGCCAAACCAGTTGCCGTCGAGTTGATTCCAACTCATAGCGACCGTACAGGACACAGTAGAACTGCCTCATAGGGTTTCCAAGGAGTGGCTGGTGGATTTGAACTGTCGACCTTTTGGTTAGCAGCCAAGCTTTTTACCACTGTGCCACCAGAGCTAAATAGGTCTTAAGATATTGTGCTGGTGGTATACTGTCAGTTTAGCTAAGCTGAAACTACATTTCCCAGAATTCCCTCCCTGTATGGTTTTGGGTTGGGATTGGCCTCAAGGGAAATTTGCATGAAATTTGGAAGGTGGAAGTGAAGCAGCAGGGATGACACCAGGGAGATTGGTGTAGAACCTCAGGTGACATACCAGTTTACTCACGTTGTTGCTTAGTTACTGGCTCCTCTCAACAGTGTGGGGCACTAACAGGGCCAGCAGTTTCTCCAAGTCCCTCTAGATCTCCTCCTTCAACTTCTTTGAGTCCTCGGCTAGGTGTGTCTGCAGTTCTATGGGGAGGGCACCAGCTTCTTCTGACGTTATTGGGGATAGATATGATGAAAGGCAGGTGTGGGTTCTACTTCCTTGTGGATAGATTCCAATTTGTTCTCATGGGTTCCAGTTTATTCCTGTGGGTTCCTGTTAGTCCTCACTCTCCCCTGCTTCCCACTGAGCTTTTCTTCCCTACTGCCTGCCCTACTGACTTTGAGGCTACCACCAGAGGCTGAGGCAATAGCCTTCCATAGACATCTTCCTTCACCTATTGTGCAAGGGCTAATCTCTATAATAAACCCCTTATTCCATATCACTCATAGTGGTTCTGCTTGCCTGATGGAACGCTACCTGTTAATATTTATGTCAATATTTGTCTGCCTTAAAAAATGTGATTTTGGTACTCATTTGATAATTTGATGAGTTAGAAAAATCAATCTCTCTCTGTGTCTTTCTTTCTGCCTCTCTCTCTCTCTCTGCTGTTTTCCTACAACCCATTTCAAATTAAATTCTCCATTAAATTTGAACCTTTGGCACATATCAAAACAAACCAAACCAAACCCGCTGCCGTCTAGTCAATTCTGACTCATAGTGACCCTGTAGCACAAAGTAGAACTGCCCCCATGGGGTTTCCAAGGAGCAGCTGGTGGATTCGAACTGACAACCTTTTGGCTAGTAGCCAAGGTCTTAACCACTGTACCACCAGGGCTCCTTGGTACATATATGTCACCTAGATGTAGGTCAAAGATGTCACTAATTAAAAAGAAAGAAAGTCTTACCACCTCTCAGTATTTGTGAGGTGCCAACCCAAGGATAAATTTTATAAACATTATACCTTTCAGTAAAGAGGTCACAAAGCTCAGCCTACACGTTGGCACATGCCCTTACTCTTCCAGCCAAATGAATCGGTTGGGCTGGAAACATTACTTATTTGAATAGGCATTTCAGAATAGCTCTGGAGGGGAAAAAAATAAAAAAAGACAACTTAATTTTAAAATGGGCAAAGGACTTGAATATACATTTTTCTAGAGAGGATATACAAATGGTTAATGCACATATGAAAAGATGCTCAACATCACTAGCCATTTGCCATTGCCATCGATCCAATCCCAACTCATGGCGATCTATAGGACAGAGTAGAACTGCCCTACAGGGTTTCCAAGGCTGTAATCTTTACAGAAGCAGACTGCTACATCTTTCTCCCTCAGAGCGACTGGTGGGTTCCAACAGCCACCCTTTTGTTTAGCAGCTGAGCGCTTTAACCACTGCACCACCAGGGCTCCTTCACTAGTCATTAGGGAAATGCAAATCAAAACCACAATGGGATACCACTTCACTCCCACCTGAATGGGTATTATCATAGAAAAGGGAAAATAACAAGTGTTGGCAAGGAAGTGGAGAAATTGAAATCTTCATTCATCACTAGGGGGAATATAAAATGGTGCAACCACTGTAGAAAACACAGTGTGCAGTGTCCCTGAAGCCAGTAAAGGAAAACCTATAATTTAGAACCCAAAGCAGACAGAAAAGTTTTGCCAACTTTTTTGGTCTCCAAATCACCTTTGAGTTTACCAGAACACCTGGGTTATAGTAACACTAAGTCTCAAAGCAAAATCAATCCACATAAATTACTGGTACTCAGATTATCTCAGCTCCAGAAATATAAGGCCAAATTGTGTCACGTTCACAAGTGTAAAGCCACAGCTACTTCACTTCTGGGAGTCTTTCTATGAATTTGAGGGTAGTTACTACTAAGTATAGAAGCAACATTGTCTATGTTGTTGTTAGCTCCTATTGAGTCAGCTCCAATTCATGGCAACCCCTGTACAACAGAACAAAACACTGCCTGGTCCTGCACCGTCTTCATGATCATCGATAAGTTTTAGTCCATTATTGCAACTACTGTGCATTTTGGGTACCTTCCAAAATAGGGGGCTCATCTTTCCAGTGCTGTATCGGACAATGTTCTGTTGTGATCCATAGGGTTTCCATGGATGATTTTTGAAAATAGATCACCAGGACTTTCTTCCTAGTCTATCTTAGTCTGAAAGCTCTACTGAAACCTGTCCACTATGTGTGACCCTGCTGGTATTTGAAATATTGGTGGCATAGCTTCTAGCATCATAGCAACACGCAAGCCACCACAGTATGACAAACTGACAGACGGGTGGTAGCATGTTGTCTATAGATCACAAATAGTTCATTGGCTAAATGGAAAACTTTTCTGTCTTTTTTTTAAAAAAATAAGAAAAAAGTGAGGGGAAAGAAATTTTTGTTTTGGGCAACTAAAACAAGAAAAATTTGTTTTCCATTCTTTTTCCTAAACTTCATGGCTTAATTTAAGACCTATAAAGACTTTTTGCCTAAGGCTTCAAGGTGGGCCTTGTGTGCAGCTACTTTTAGGAGCAGACCATGGATCCTTGGGATAGCTGGGAGTGGAGGGGCCTCAAGTCCTATGTCCTCTGTTCTTATCTCAGTGGACCCGGGGCATCTTCAGCTTACCCTGGGTCCTGGTATGGGGAGCACAGTTTTCCAGCCACAAATCGACTGTTATGGACTGAGTGTATTTAAGAGGCCAGGAGGACAAAGTATTTGAAACTGGGTTTATTTAGGAAACTTCAAGCTGTGTAGTGGCCATCAGTATAAGACAATTGGTTGAAATATAGAGTTTTCAACAAGTTCTCACCAAAAGGTTGATTTGGGGGGCTAGGGAGGAATGTTTTAGTAGCAAATGGGATTTTAAGTTGAGTCTAAGAAGAGTGTTTCTGAGAACACAGTTTATTTTCCATGTTGCCAAGGTAACTGCAACATCAGCCCAATCAGTCTTAGATACACGGTATGGACTTGATGGCATGATAGTATGTAGACATGTTTCTGCTTGGTATATTATGCGGTAATGACTGTAACAGGTAATGTGTCTGGTGGTGACTTTGATAAGTTAGACAAGTCACCATGCAATTCTGAAAACAGATTTAAAAAATAAAAATAAAAAACTAAAGAATGAAATAAAAATGGCCTTATACCAGAAACAGCAAGAAGAGCATTTAGCGGGAAAAATTGTAACCAACATTAGGAGGCAAGTACAGTTGTTTTGTTTTGTTTTTTAACTACAGAAAGGAAATAGAATTTGGAAAGGATAACAAAAAAGTCCAGTGCAGACGATAAATGAGCTCAGGGTTGAGCAGCCTGGTCTCTTTTAACTTAAGCAGCCAGTATAGTATAGTAGATATGAGCATGGACTTGGAAATCAAACATTTCTGGATCACAATTCCAGCCCTGCTTAGGCAAGTTACTTATCCTCACTCAGCCTCAGTTTACTCACCTGTAGTAATAACACCTACCTAACAAGTTTGTGAGAATTAAAAGAGACAACATATATAAGCAATTTATCACAGTGCCTGGCACAGAGTAAGTTCTCAATTAATAAAAATAATGATAATTGCAACTCTTTCTAAGTGAGGAATCAAGGGAAAACTGAGTGAATGAGACCTGGATGACAAAGAGATTAAAATGATGTCATATGATAAAGTGGAGTTTTTTTCCAGGGAGAAAAAAAAAGTGGATTCAAGAACTATCTTTGAATATGTGATGGGCTGTGGAAGTGAGTTTGAAAATGTTGTGTATTCCCCCAATGGATAGATGTTAGATCAAAAGATGAAAGCTAAGGGGAGGCAAATTGTAGCTCAATATAAGGAAGAATTTCTGTCTGAGGTGGCTGCCTTGGTTAAGTAGTAGATTCTCCATGACTGGAGTTGCTCTGGCAAAGGGGTGATGACCTTTTGGCAGGACTGTTGTAGTGGGAACTCGGGGCTAGCTCCCTGAAGTGCTGGAATTCTAGTCCACTTTGTTCTATTGCTTACTGTGAACATTACCAAATATGTATTGATCATCTCTTGGGCATCATGGTAGGGTAAAAGGAGAGGGAAAGGGGTACTAAGAAAAAGAGAGCAATGTTCTATCTTTGAAATACATCTAGCATTTTTAAGCAAATAAGGTACACAATTCAACTTAATTCAATAAATACTTATTAAAACTAACTTTGTGGGAAAGTCAGTAGGAATGCAAAGAAGAGTAGAGACAGCCCCAAGGATCCTGGAGATACATTAAAACAATTCACATAAAACAAGATGGTGTACACTAAGAGATAGACTTTTTTGCATGATAAGTTCTGTATGAATTCAGAAGAAGAAATCTTCTATTTTGAGCAGGAACATAATTATGCATGAGCAGTAATGCCTTGGTGAATATACACACAACTCTTCTAACTAATCTCAATAAAACATGTTTGATTTTTGATCTGAGGATGTGGTGTAAGGACAGAAGAAGCAGGCACTTGCCAGATTTCAACAACAAGGAAGACTAGGTCCCTCAACCTTCTTGGGTAGTGACAGCAAAAGCAGGACGTCGGGAGGACAGGAAGTGAGCACTATAATGAACTAAAAAAAATCATTTACTAAGTTTTCCTTTTTATTATTTGGTTGCTTTGTTATTATGTAGATAGCTTATTGTGCCCAGCAGCACATACAGTGAGCTTGAACTTTTTTAGCCTTGGGGTTTATTGAGAAGCTGCTGTACCACCACCCTAGGCCCTGGTGACACGGTGGTTAAAGCAATCGACAACTAATGGAAAGGTTGGTGGTTCGAAACCACCAGCAGCTCCACAGGAAAAGATGTGGCAGTGTGCTTCCGTAGAGATTTACAGCCTCAGAAATGCTATGGGGGCACCATGAGTAGGAATTAATTCTGCGGCAGTGGGTTTGGTTTTGGGCTCTACCACTGACAGTGCATGCTGTCAAAAGGCAGGGACCTTTATGACTCTTTGAAGCTGAAGAAACAGGTGTGTGCTGCAAATTACTGTTTTTACAGGGTATTGTAGAAGGTGTCTGAATTTTTGGCAGGAAAAAAAGAAATTTTGAAGAATTTTATTTGTTACATATATGTACTAATAGATCCTAGTGGAGACTCTGGGTATAGTTAGTGGTATTTCATATGTACCACTAGATACTTAGGGTAGGCTTGTGGGAGGATGCAAGAAAAAAAAATCCATACTACCTACCAAAAATTCAGACACACTCAATGATTCAGCATGCTTCCATCAATGAAAACACATGGTATCAACAAAAAATTCAAAGCAGAAAATAATTGAGTCACCAAAGGGTTAAAGATTACTCAGTCCTGAACTTCAAAGAAGAGATCACCAAATCAGTACCATTTACACTAGCCCCCAAAAAGATAAAATACTTAGGAATAAATCTAACCAAGACATACAAGACCTATACAATAAAAACTGCAAGACACTACTGTAAGAAACCAAAAGAGATATGCATAAGTGGAAAAACATACTTGCTCATGGATAGGAAGACTCAACATTGTGAAAATGTCAATTCTACCCAAAGCGATCTACGGATACAATGCAATCCTGATCCAAATTCCACCGGCATTTTTTAATGAGATGGAGAAACAAATCACCAACTTCATATGGCAAGTGAAGAGGCCCCGGATAAGTAAAGCATTACCGAAGAAGAACAAAGTGGGAGGCCTCACATTACCTGATTTTAGAACCTATTATACCACTACAGTAGTCAAACAGCCTGGTACTAGAACAACAACAGATACATAAACCAATGGAACAGAATAGAGAATCCAGATGTAAATTCATCCACTATGAGCAGTTGATATTTGACAAAGGCCCAAAGTCTGTTCATTGGAGAAAAGACAGTCTCTTTAACAAATGATGCTGGCATAACTGGATACCCATCTGCAAAAAAATGAAACAAGACCCAAACCTCACAGCATGCACAAAAACTAACTCGAAATGGATCAAAGACCTAAATATAAAATCTAAAACAATAAAGATCATGGAAGAAAAAGTAAGGACAACACTAGGAGCCCTGATACATGGCATGAACAGAATATAAACCATAACTAACAATGCACAAACACCAGAAAAGAAACTAGTTAACTGGGAACTCCTAAAAATCAAACACTTATGCTCATCAAAAGACTTCACCAAAACAGTAAAAAGACAACCCACAGACTGGGAAAAAAATTTTGGCTACAACAAATCCCATCAGCATCTAATCTCTAAAATCTATAAGATACTGAAAAACCTCAACAACAAAAAGACAAATAACCTAATTAAAAAATGGCAAAGGATCTGAATAGGCACTTTGCCAAAGAAGACATTCAGGCGGCTAACAGGCACATGAGGAAATGCTCATGATCATTAGCCATTAGAGAAATGCCAGTCAAAACTACCGTCAGATACCATCTCACCCCAATGAGGCTAGCATTAATCCAAAAAACACAAAATAATAAATGTTGGAGAGGTTGTGGAGAGACTGGAACACTTATACAGTGTTGGTGGAATGTAAAATGGTACAACTGCTTTGGAAATCGATTTGGCGTTTCCTTAAAAAGCTAGAAATAGAAGTACCATACGATCCAGCAATCCCACTCCTTGGAATATATCCTAGAGAAATAAGAGCCATCATACGAATAGATATATGCACACCCATGTTCACAATAGCAAAAAGATGGAAACAACCTAGGTGCCCATCAACGGACAAATGTATAAACAAATTATGGTTTATTCACACAATGGAATACTATGCAATGATAAAGAACAACGATGAATCTGGGAAACATAACATGGAGGAACCTGGAAGGCATTATGCTGAGTGAATTTAGTAAGTTGCAAAAGGACAAATATTATATAGGACCACTGGTATAAGAACTCAAGAAAAGGTTTAAATACAGAAGAAAACATTCTTTGATGGTTACGAGGGTGGGGAGAGAGGAAGAGGGGTATTCACTAACTAGACAGTAGACAAGAATCATCTCAGGTGACGGGAAGGACAACACACAATACAGGAGAAGTGAGCACAACTGGACTAAACCAAAAGCTAAGAAGTTTCCTGAATACAATCAAACACTTTGAGGGACAGAGTACCAGGGGTGGGGGTCTGGGGACCATGGTTGCAGGGGACATCTAGATCAACTGGCATAACAAAGTTTTTAAGAAAATGTTCTGCATCCCATTTTGGTGAGTGGCGTTTGGGGTCTTAGAAGCTAGCCAGCGGCCGTCTAAGATGCATCAATTGGTCCCAATCCACCTGGAGCAAGGGAGAATAAAGAACACCAAAGACACAAGGAAAGTATTAGCCCAAGCGACAGAAAGGGTCACATAAACCAGAGACTTCATCAGCCTGAGACCAGAAGAACTAGATGATACCCGGCTACCACCAATGACCATCCATCCTGGCAGGGAACACAACACAGAGTTCCTGACAGAGCAGGAGAAAAGTGGGGTGCAGAACTCAAATTCTAGTAAAAAGACCAGACTTAATGGTTTGAGTGAGACTGGAGGGACCCTGGAAGACATGGCCCCTGGACTCTCTGTTAGCCCAAAACTAAACCCATTCCCGAGGCCACCTCTTCAAAGATTAGACTGGACTATGGGACATAAAATGATACTTGTGAAGAGTGTGCTTCTTAGCTCAAGTAGATACATGAGGCTAAATGGGCAGCTCCTGTTCAGAGGCGAGATGAGAAGCCAGAGAGGGTCAGGAGCTGGTTGAATGGACACGGGAAATCTGGGGTGGAAAGGAGGAGTGTACTGTCACAGTATAGGGAAAGCAACTAGAGCCACATAACAATGTATGTGTAAATTTTTGTATGAGAGACTAAATTGAATTGTAAACTTTCACTTAAAACACAGCAATAAAATAAAAAAAAAAGATTACTCAATCCTTTGATAAATTTTCAGCACATTCAATTTGCCTCAGTTACAGGCACTGGTGGTTCAGTGGTAGAATTCTCCTCTTCTGAAAAGGAGATCCAGGTTTGATTCCTGGCCAGTGCACCTTGAGCGCAGCTCCCACCCATCTGTCAGTGGAGATTTGTGTGTTGCTGTGATGCTGAACAGGCTTCAGCAGAGATTCCAGACTAAGACAGTCTGGGAAGAAAGTCTTGGCGGTCTACTTCTGAAAATTAGCCAGTGAAAATCCTATGAATTGCAACAGTCTGATTCACAACTGATCATGGGGATGGCACAGGAGTGAGCAGTGTTTCATTTCATTCTGCATGGGGTCACCGTGAGTTGGGGGCTAACTCAATGGTGGCCAATAACACCAACATATTTATACTTGTTTTTGGCAAGAATTTCTGTCATCCTTAAAGAAAGAAGAAGTGAATGGGAAAGAAACTAATATTTTTTGAGTCTCTATATCAGACACTTTATTGTCCCATTTTCTCCTTAAAACAATCATGTGAGTATCATTATCACCTCTACTTAATCAATGCAAAAACTGACCTACAAAGGTGTAAGTAGTTTGTCCAATGTAATACAGTGGAGAAGAAAAAATTCAAATTTAGACCTATCTGGATCCAAAGCACATAGTTTTGAACTACCTTACATTGTTTTTTCATTATGCCTTACTATCCACACCCCAGGTGTTGATGATGATTGTGGTGGTGGTGATAATGATGGAAATGAGGAGGATACTGATTGTAACAAGCTGATAAACTCAATTCCAGGGTTATCATGTTCTCATGGTTCTAGGACAGAAGCAAGACAATGTTAACAACCAGCACAAGAGGGACCTGTAACACCAGACTACAGGAAAATTGAGACAGCTAAAGAGAGTCTGCCAGCTCCTGAGTCCAAGCAGAGAAGCAGTCCTGGCAACACAGTCACTGCCCCCAATTTAGTCAAGTCAGTATTTCGTTTTTATCCCTAACTGACGTAAAAACCAACAATTATCCTTTGGTTAAATTTGAATGAGTGTTAACAGGACATTAAGATGAAGTTCTTGCATTGCCTTCAGTAACACTGCATTTGGCTTAATCAGACCTGATTTTTTTTTATTTTGGTGAAAATATATACAACAAAACCATTCCACAGTTTCTAGACATAATGATCAGTGACATTCGCTGAATTTTTTAGATTCTGTCAATATTCTTATTATTTCTGTTTTGTTTGTTTCACTTCCTTAATCTCCCTGGTCCTCAACCTTCTCATCTATGCTTTCTTTTTAAGTAGCATAATACTCAAGGGTGACAATCTTTGCTCTTTGGGCTAAACTATTAGTTTAGAGGTGACTTCAGGGGCTAGTTTCAACTCAAGGTTTGAAGAGCAACTCAGGGCCATAGTTTTGGAGATTCATCCAGACTCAATAGGTCCAGTAAGTCTGGATTCTTTAAGAATTTGAAGCTCTGTTCCACATTTTTCTCCCTTTTTATCAAGATTTCTTTACTACATTCCTGATCAGAATGTTCAGTAGTGGTAGATGGGCCCCATCTAGTTCTTCTGCTCTCAAGGTTGAGGAGTCAGTGGTTCATGTAGACAACTAGTCCTGTAGTCCAGTTCCTTCTCTGATTCTTGGGTTTCCTTCCTTCTCTTTTGTTCCAGATAAATGAAAACCCATAGCTGTATCTTAGATGGCCACCTGTAAGCTTGTAAGGCCTCAGACACTACTCGCCATACTGGGAGGTAGAACATAAACTTTAACAACTACGTTATGCCAATTGACTGGATTGTCCCATGAGACCACAGCCCTAAGCCTCAAACCAAGAGAATTAATCCCATGAGGTGATCGGTTATTTATAATTAGTATCAGAATCTATAGCCCCCCTTTTTTGGAGGGGTTGTTTTTATTATTGCAAAACCATACACAACTTAACCAGAAGAACTAGATGGTTCCAGGCTACCACTGACGACCATTTTGATCAGGGCCACAATAGATGGATCCAAATAGAACGGAAGAAAAATGTGGACCAGAGCTCAAATTCTTTTTTTTTTTTTTTTGTACTTTAATGAAAGCTTACAGAGCAAACTACATTCTCATTAAAAAATTAATATACATATTGTTTTGTGACATTGGTTGCCAATCCCATGACATGTCAACACTCTCCCCTTCTCGAACTTAGGTTTCCTATACCAGCTTTCCTGTCCCCTCCTGCCTGCTCATCTTTGCCCTTGAGCTGTGTGTTTCCATTTAGTCTTGTTTTGTTTTATAGGCCTGTCTAATCTTTGGCTGAAGGGTGAACCTCAGGAGTGACTTTATTGCTGAGCTAAAAGTGTATCCAGGGGCCAAACTCTTAGGGTTTCTCCAGTCTCTGTCAGACCAGTAAGTCTAGTCTTTTTTTGTGAATTAGAACTTTGTTCTTCATTTTTCTCCAGCCCTGTTCAGGACCCTCTATTGTGATCCTTGTCAGAGCAGTTGGTGGTGGTAGCCGGGCACCATCTAGTTGTGCTGGACTCAGTCTGGTGGAGGCTGTGGTAGTTGTGATTCATTAGTCCTTTGGACTAATTTTTCCCTTGTGTCTTTGGTTTTCTTCATTCTCTCTTACTCCAGATGGGGTGAGACTAATGGAATATCTTAGATGGCCGTTCACAAGCTTTTGAGATGCCAGATGCTACTTACCAAAGTAGAATGTAGAACATTTTCTTTATAAACTATATTATACCAATTGAACTACGTATTCCCAAAGACCATGTTCCCCACAGCCCTCAGCCCTGTAATTCGGTCCCTCAGGGAGTTTGGATGTCTATGGAGCTTCCATGACCTTGCCTTGGACAAGTTGTGCTGGCTTCCCCAGTCTTGTGTACTGTCTTACCCTTCACCAAAGTTACCACATATCTATTGTCTATTTAGTGTTTTCCCTTCCCACACCTCCCCCACCTCAAAACCATTGAAGATTGTTTCTTTTTGTATGTAAATCTTTTCATGAGTTTTTAGAGTAGTGGTTGCATACAATATTTGTCCTTTTGTGATTGACTTATTTCACTCAGCATAATGCCCTCCAGATTCATCCACTTTGTGAGATGCTTCGCAGATTCATCGTTTTGTATTGTTGTGTAGTATTCCATTGTATGTATGTACCATAGTTTGTTTATACATTCATCTGTTGATGAGCACTTAAGTTGTTTCTATCTTTTTGCTATTGTGAACAATGCTGCAATGAGCATGGGTTTGCATATGTCTATTCCTGTGACGCTCTTATTTCTCTAGGATATATTGCTAGTGGTGGGATTGCTGCATCATACGGTATTCCTATTTGTACCTTTTTAAGGAAGTGCCATCTCATTTTTCAAAATAGTTGTACCATTTTGCATTAACACCAGCAGTGCACAAGAGTTCCAGTCTCCCTACATCCTCTCCAACATTTGCTATTTTCTGTTTTTTTGATTCATGCCAGTAATGTCAGGGTGAGGTGATATCTCATTGTGGCTGTGATTTGCATTTCTCTAATGGCTAGTAATCTCGAGCATTTCCTCATGTGTTTGTTAGTGGCCTGAAAGTCTTCTTTGGCGAAGTGTCTGTTGATTTCCCTTGCCCATTTTTTTATTGGATTATGTGTCTTTTTGTTGTAGAGGTGTTGGACTTTCCTATAGATTTTAGAGATTAGATCTTTGTCAGATTTGTAATAGCCAAAATTTTTTTCCCAGTCTGTAAGTTCTCTTTTTACTCTTTGGTGAACTCTTTTGATGAGCATTAAGTGTTTAATTTTTAGAAGATCACAGTTATCTAGCTTATCTTCTGGAGTTTGTGTGTTGTTAGTTATGGTTTGTATCCAGTTAATGCTGTGTATTAGGGCCTGTAGCATTGATCTTATTTTTTCTTCTATGATCTTTAGAGTTTTTGGTTTTATATTTAGATCTTTAATCCACTTCAAGTTAGTTTTTTGTGTATAGTGTGAGGCATGGGTCCTGTTTCTTTTGCAGATAGACATACAGTTTTGCCAGCACCATTTGTTAAAAAGACTGTCTTTTCCCCCATTTGATGGACTTTGTGCCTTTGTCAAAGATCAGGTGACCATAGGTTGATGGATTTACATCTGGGTTCTCAATTCTGTTCTATTGGTCAATGTGTCTGTCATTGTACCAGTACTCAGCTGTGTTGACTACCATAGCTATATAGTAGGTTCTGAGGTCAGGTAGTGCGAGTACTCCTAATTTATTCTTCAGTAGTGCTTTACTTATCCGGAGCCTCTTCTCTTTCCATATAAAGTTAATGATTAGTTTTTCCATCTCTTTAAAGAATGTTGTTGGCATTTGGATTTGGATTGCCTTGTGTTTGTAAATTGCTTTGGGTAGAATTGACATTTTCACAATGTTAAGTCTACCCATCCATGGGCATGGTATGTTTTTCCATTTATGTATTCTCTTTTGGTTTCTCGCAGTAGTGTTTCGTAGTTTTCTTTGTACATGTCTTTTACATCCCTGGTTAGATTTATTCCTAAGTATTTTATTTTTTTAGAGGCTATTATAAATGGTATTGTTTTCCTGATTTCCTTTTCCTCATTCTCTTTATTGGTGTATTGGAATCTAACTGATTTTTGAATGTTTATCTTTTATCCTGCTATTCTGCTGAATCTTTCTATTAGTTCCAGTAGTTTCCTCCTGGTGTTTTTTGGTTTTCTACGTATAGTATCATATCATCCACAAATAGGGACAGTTTTACTTCTTCCTTACCAATTTGGATGTCCATTATTTCTTTTTCTTGCCTTACTGCTCTAGTTAGGACTTCCAGCACAATGTTAAACAGGTGTGGTGATAAAGGGCATCCTTGTCTTCTTCCTGTTCTCAAGGGGAATATTTTCAGTCTCTCTCCGTTAAGAATGATGTTGGCTGTTGGTTTTGTATAGATGCCTTTTATTATGTTGAAGAATTTCCCTTCTACACCAATTTTATTGAGAGTTTTTACCAAGAACGGGTGTTGGACTTTGTTGAATTTCTTTTTTGCATGAATTGAGATAATCATATGATTCTTTTCTTTTACTTATGTAGTGGATTCCATTGATTGGTATTCTAATGTTGAACTATCCTTGCGCACCTGGTATGAATTCCACTTGGTCGGGGTGTATTATTTTTTTGATATGATGCTGAATTCTATTGGCTAGAATGTTGTTGAGAATTTTTGCATCTATATTCATGAGAGATATTGGTCTGTAATTTTCTTTTTTGTGGTGTCTTTTCCTGGATTTGGTATCAGGATTATGTTCTCTTCATAGAATGAATTCAGACGTATCTCTTCCTTTTCTATCCTCTGAAATAGTTTGAGTAGTACTGGTATAAGCTCTTCTCTGAATGTTTGGTAGAATTCTCCAGTGAAGCCATCTGGGCCAGGACTTTTTTTTGTTGGGAGGTTTTTTTTTTTTTTTTTTTTTTTAAATTACCTTTCTAATCTCCTGTTATGAGTGTGTTCAGACTTTCAAGTTCAGGTTGTGTTAGTTTGGGCAGGTAGTGTATTTCTAGAAATTGTCCATTTCTTCTAGGTTTTCAAATTGTTCGAGTATAAATTTTCATAGTACTCTGTTATGATCCTTTTTATTTCACTTGGGTCTGTCATAATGTTCCCCATTTCATTTCTTATTTGGGATATCTGTGTCCTCTCCTGTTTTTCTTTTGTCAGTTTGGTCAATGGTCTGTCGATTTTGGTGATCCTTTCAAAGAACCAACTTTTGGTTTTGCTGATTCTTTCTACTGTTTTTCTATTCTCTATTTTCTTTATTTCTGCTCTGATCTTTATTATTTCCTCCCTTCTGGTGGCAGTGGGCTTCTTTTGCTGTTCTCTTTCTATTTGTTCAAGTTGTGTAGCTAATGTTTTGATTTTGTCCCTTCTTTTTTGATGTGTGCATCTATTGTTATAAATTGACCTCGGAGCACTGCTTTGCTGTGTCCCAAAGGTTTTGGTATGATGTGTTTTCACTCTCACTTGATTCTAGGAATTTTTTTTATTCCATCTTTGATTTCTTCTATTACCCAGTGGTTTTCAAGTAATATGTTATTCAGTTTCCATGTATTTGATTTTGTTTTCCTTGCTCTTCTTGTTGTTAATTTCTACTTTGATGGCATTGTGCTCAGACAAGGTACTTTGTATTATCTCAATGTTTTGGATTTTGTTGAAGATTTCTTGGTGGCCTAAGATGTGGTCCATTCTGGAGAATGTTCCATGTGCTTTGGAAAAGGATGTGTACTTTGCAGCTGTTGGGTGGAGTGTTTTATATATGTCTATGAGGTAAAGTTGGTTGATTGCAGCCCTTAGATCTTCTGTATCTTTGTGGAGTTTCTTTCTAGATATTCTGTCCTTTACTGAGAGTGATGTGTTGAAGTCTCCTACTATTATTGTGGAACTGTCAGTTTCTATTTTCAGTGCTATTAGAGTTTGTTTTATGTATTTTGGAACCTTCTCATTGAGTGCGTAGATATTTATTATAGTTGTGTCTTCATGATGGACTGTCCCTTTAATCATTATATAATTCCCTTCTTTGGCCTTTAAGGTGGATTTTGTTTTAAAATCTATTTTATCTGAGATTAGTATTGCCACTCCAACTCTTTTTTGATAGCTGTTTGCTTGATATATTTTTTTTCCATCCTTTGATTTTTAATAAATTTATGTCTTTGTTTTTAAGGTGTGTCTCCTGTAGACAGCATATTGATGAGTCCTTTTCTTTTTTAATCCATTCGGTAATTCTCTGACTCTTTATGGGTGATTTAGGCCATTTACATTCCATGTGATTATCGATAGGTGTGAGTTTATTGCTGTCATTTTATAGTGCTTTTTTCTTTGCTACCAACAGTTTCTTTGTTCCTCTTACTCTCCTGTGCTGAATTCCTTTAATAGGATTATTTGTCTTTTTGTTGTAGAGGTGTTGGATTTACCTACAGATTATGGAGATTAGATCTTTGTCTGACTTGTACTGTCCAAAAATTTTTTCCCAGTCTGTAGGTTCTCTTTTTACTCTTTTGGAGAAGTCTTTGGAAGAGCATAGGTGTTTGATTTTTAGAAGATCCCAGTTATCTAGCTTATCATCTGGGGTTTGTGTGTTAATAGTTATGGTTTGTATCTTGTTAATGCCATGTATTAGGGCTTATAGCGTTAGTCATATTTTTTCTTCTATGAACTTTATAGTTTTTGGCTTTATATTTAGGTCCTTGATCCATTTTGAATTAATTTTTATATATGGTGTGAGGTATGGGTCCTCTTAATTTTTTTTGCAGATGGATATCTAGTTTTGCCTGCACCATTTGTTAAAAAGACTGTCTTGGGAACTTCCAGAAACATGGCGCTCTAGGCGGAAGCACCACGCTGTCCCTCCACAGCAAAGGTCTGAAAAAATAAGCCAAACAGAGAAACAGCAATCCTGAAACCATAAACATCAAATGAAGAGATGAAGAACTCAGCCAAGCACCAAATGGAGTAAGAAACTGACAGAGAACAGAGAGAGAGGAGGCAGGCATGGAGAGATCCCCTATCAGCTAACACAGCATGGATCAGCCGTCTTGGACTCCTATCAGATACCAGCAAATAGGGGGTAAGAGAAAGCAGCCTCACGGAGCTTCCAGAAGAAGACAAAACAACTGGTAACTGGCGATGAATGGTTTCCCACCCTCCATCCTTCTTCACCCCCACTAGGCCTCCTCTGCTTCCCATAGCCACAGTCTCCTGGCCAGGAAGCACCAGTTGCTGGATTCCACCCGCCCGCACTGG
>NW_004444163.1:1798485-1799558 GCF_000243295.1 Trichechus manatus latirostris | reverse complement strand
ATTATTTTCCTGAATTCTTCCATTGTTTTGTCTGTATTTTCCATGAATTTGTCTATTTTTTCCTCATTTTTGTCTGCTTTTTGCTTCAACTCTTGGATAATTCTGAGTATTAGAGATTTGAATTTCCTATCAGGTAGTTCTAGTGCCTTCTCTTCTACCAGAAAGTCATCTGTTATTTTATTTTGGACGCCTATTGGAACCATCCTGTCCTGTTTTTGTAAATGTTTTGATATTGTCTGTGGTCTTTGAGGCATTCAGTAGTTATTTTTCTCATTTACTGATTGTAGATTTGTTTGTTTTGTCCTTTTTTTTTTTTTTTTTTGGTTATGTTTGAGCAGGTGGGCTGTGTGTTCTTTGTTGTTTGCTCGTCTGTGGGCACAATACTTTTCACCTCGTTCTCCAATTGGCAGGGTCAGTCGCTCAGATATGGTACAGCATGGCAGGTTTAGCTGAAGAGGAGTGCTGGGATGGGTTGTTTGTGGCTCTTACTACAGCCACCAGGGGGAGTCGGTAATCAGTGCAGGGCAGGTTCTGGTAGGCCGTGCCTGTGCTGTTTGGTGGTGTGATGTTAAGTGCATGGTGCAGGTAGGCAGGATGGAGGGGGTAGATTGTGATGTGTGGAGCTAAGATGGGTATGGGAAAGAGGTGAGAGGAACAGGAGCCGAACACATACAAACAAACAAAAAAGAGTGCTAGTGGAGCTTGCCATTGGAGCGGAGAGATTAGAGACTATGAAATGGAGAAAAACACAAAGGGGAAGAAGGAGAAATAAAGAAAAGAATGAATAAAAATTTGAAAGAATAAAGAACAGAAAAGCTTCCAGGGATCCCACTGGTGCTGCTACGAGGTATGGGAAAGTTGTTCCCAGGTGTTGAAGTAAAGCCTGGCTAGAAGGTATAGAGGTGTCACTCAGCACCAAGTATCAGGTGCCGGAAGTGAAGGAAGGTATAGACAGACGAGAAACTGAGTAATGAAGTTAGAGAAAAAGGGAAAAAGAGGGAAAAGAAAACAAAACAAATTTAAAAAAAAGAACCAGAAACCCCCCCGCAAAAAAAAAAAAAAAAAAAAAAAAA
>NW_004444163.1:1742133-1798222 GCF_000243295.1 Trichechus manatus latirostris | reverse complement strand
GAGCCAGGTATTTGAGCAAAAGGAGGGGGAGGTGGTGAGAGGTAAGGAAGAAATCAAAAGAAGCAGAAAACAGGAACACCAGCAGCCAACAAATGGCACTCAGGAAGTTGGCCAGTGCGGGCAGGTGGACTCCAAGCTGCTGGTGCTTCCTGGCCAAGAGACTGTGACTGTGGGAAGCAGAGGAGGCCAAGTGGGGGTGAAGAAGTGGGGGGGGGTGGAAAGCATATATAAGTGTTTACCGGTTGTTCTGTCTCCTGCTGGAAGCTCCATGAAGCTGCTTTCTCGTACCCTCTGTTCTCTGGTCTCTGATAAGAGTCCAAGATGGCAGATCCGTGCTGTTAGGTGACAGGGGTCCTCTGCATGTATGTCTCCTCACTCTCTGTTCTCTGTCAGTTTCTTATTGCATTTGGTGCTTGGCTGAGTTCTTTATCTCTTCTTTTGATGTTTAGGGTTTCAGGATTGCTGTTTTCTTTGTTCGGCTTAGTTTTTCAGATCTTTGCTGTGGAGGTATCGTGTGGTGCTTCTGCCTAGAATGCCATGTTGCTGGAAGTCCCTGTGCTGAATTCCTTATGTTTTTTTATTTCTTTTGTTTTTGTAGATTTTGTCTTTACTGAGACTTTATGTTTTTTTTCTTTATTTTGATGAGTAGGTTTGTTAACTTTCTTTTTTGTTGCTTTGAAATTTACCCGTATCTTCCTAAGTTTGAACCAGTCTTTTATTGCTTGGTATCTCCTTGACTTCCTCTCCATTTGACAGTTTTGTAACTTCACCATTTATTCTCTCTTTCATTGTTCTGACATTGTTGTCATTTACAGATTAACCTCTCTGGTTCCCTGTTGTAAATCTTTTGGTTTTGTTTTATCCTTGAGTGTTCATTACCTAGGTTAGCATCTGGCTGATGCAGTCTTGCGTCCTAGATTCTGGCTGTTGTCTGATGTTAGTTCTCTAACGGAAGGACTCCTTTTAATAGTTCTTATAAATTTAGTTTGGTTTTTACTTATTCCCTTAATTTCTGTTTATCTGGAAATGTTTTAATTTTGCTGTCATATTTGAGCCAGAGATGTGCAGGATATATTATTCTTGGTTGGTTTTTTTCCCCAAGGTTTTATATATGTCATCCTGTTGCCTTCTTGCCTGCATGGTTTCTGCTGGGTAATTATAGCTTAGTCTTTTTTCCTGTCTATATGTGACTTTGTTTTTCTTGAGCTGCTCTCAAGATTCCTTCTTTGTCTTTGGTTTTAGCGAGTGTGATTAGATATGTCTTGGTGATTTTCTTTAGGGGTCTATTATATATGGGGTTCTTTGGGCTTCTTGGATGGTCTCCTTTTTGTCTTTCATGATATTAGGGAAGTTTTCTGTCAGCAATTCATCAATGATTGTCTCTGTGTTTTCCGTTTTCTCCCCTTGTTCAGGAACTCTGATCACTCGAAAATTTTTGCTTTTGCTTTTGTCCCATATCATTCTCAGGGTTCTTAATTTTTCTTCATCCTTTTCTCTGATTTTTCTTCAAAGTGGTATCCAAGGATTTATCTTCAATTTTTCTGATTCTGTCTTCCATTGATTCACATTTGCTCCTAAAGCCTTCTATTGCACTGTCCATTTCTGAAATCTTGTTGTTTGTCTTTTGGATTTCTAATTGCTGTTTTTGTATGATTTCTGATTGTGTGTTTATTTTGACATTTTGTCCCTGTATTATTTTCCTGAATTCTTCTATTGTTTTGTCTGTCTTTTCCATTATTTTTCCAGCATTTCCATGATTTTGTCTATTTTTCCTGGTTTTGGCTGCTTTTTCCATCATCTCTTGGTTAGCCCTGAATATTAGAGTTTTGAATTCTCTGTCAGGTAGTTCCAGTGCCTTTTCTTCTACTGGAAGGTCATCTGGTGTTTTAGTTTGGGTGCCTACTGGAACCATCCTGTCTTATTTTTTTGTATGTTTTGATATTATCTGCTTTCTTCTGGACATTCAGTAATTATCATCTTCATTTATTGGTTGTAGATTTGTTTGTTTTGGCCTACTTTTTTGTTTTATTTTGTTATTTCTGGGAAGGTGGGCTGGGCATTCTTTGTTGTTTGCTCATCTGTCAGCATGATTCTTCTCACCACCTTGTCCAATGGGCAGGGCAAGTTGCTCAGCTATGGTGCATCAGGGCAAGTCCAGCACAGGGGGAGGGGCAGGGATGGGTCATATGCAGCACATACTGGGGATTGCAAGGCATGGCCGGGGACAGTGCAGGACAGGGTACGATGGTCTGTTCTGTGCTACTCAGGGGTCCGGTGCTCAGCACAGGATACAGATTAGACAGGAGGGAATGAGTGGTCGTGATGTGTACAGATAAGTGGGTGTGGGGAAGAAGAGAAAGAAGAGAGAGAAACAGAAGCAAAACAAAACAAAAAAGGTGCTGTGGGACTCTACCGTTGGAGTGATGCAGATCCAGGGAAGCCATGTCCCAGTGGCTTTCTAGCCGAGCAGTGTGGCACAGCCCATCAAGAAAGGGCAGAGTTGGCATATGTGGCTAGGTAGGCAGGAGAAAGGAAAGGAAAGAAGAGCGAGAGAGATAAGAAACTGGAAAAAGAGAGAGAGAGAAAGGCACACGAGGCCGGGTGGTCAGGAGAAAGGAAATGAAGGAAGGTAGAGAAAGACAAGACACCAAGAAAAAAACGCCAGGTGGTTGAGAGGAAAGAAAGGAAGGCAGAGAGAGACAAGAAACTGAGAAAAAAAGAAAAGAAAAACAAAAAATGCCCCGAGGGAACTCACCAGAAGTGACTCCGCAAAAAGTAGCGGAGATGGCACACAGTGCCAAGTGTTCAAGAGAAAGGAAACAAAGAAGGTAGAGAGAGACAAGAAAGTGAGAAAAGGAAAGAAAAAAGAAAAAAAATGCCCCCAGGGAGCCCACTGGCGTGGTGGTGTGGACTGGTGAAGGAGCCCTCCAGCTAACCAGCACTGCACAGCCTGTCTAGAAGGAACAAAGATGGCACACAGCACCAGGTGTTCGAGAGAAAAGAAAGGAAGGAAGGTAGAGGGAGGCAAGAAGTCAAGAAAAGAACAGCAACAAAATAAGCCCCAAGGGAGGCTTCTGGCTTGGTGGTGTGGACCAGGGAAGTGACTCCTCAGCTGAGCGGCACTATACAGCCCATCAAGAAGGAGCAGAGACGGCACACAGCACTAGGTGTTCAGGAGAATGGAAAGGAAGGAAGGTAGAGAGCGACAAGAAACCGAGATGAGGAGAAAAAAAAAAAGCCCCAAGGGAGCCCACTGACTTGGCGGCATGGACCGGGGAAGTGGCTCACCAGGCCAGTGATGCTGCTCAGTCCATCAAGAAGGAGCAGGGTTGGCACACGGCGCCAGGTGTTCATGAGAAAGGAAAGGAAGGAGGTGAGAGGAGAGAGGACACTAAAAGAGGCCAAAACAGCAACAACGGCAACAAATAAATGGCACTGAAGGACCTGGCCAGTGGGGGTGAGGTGAGTCCAAGCAGCAAGGAGCTGGCATCTCCCCGGCTGAGGGACCGCAGTCCACTGGAAAGCAGCGGAGGTCACACAGGGGGAAGAAGGCTGGGGGGCGGAAACATGTATCCCTGGTTACTGGGTACTCTCTCTCCCGCTGGGAGCTCTGTGAAGGTGCCTTCCCATACTCCCTGTCTGTCATTCTTGGTGGCTAAGGGGTCCAAGATGGCAAATCTGTGCTGTGTTAGCTGATGGGGAACTTCCACTCCGCAGCGCTCTCTCAGTTTCTCATTCCATTCAGTGCTTGGATGAGTTCTTTATGCCTTCATTTGATGCTTAGGGTTCCAGGATTGACATTTGTATCTGTTTTACTTAGTTTTCCGGTCTTTGCTGTGGAGGGATGGCATGGTGCTTCTGTCTATAGCGCCATGTTGGCTCCACCTCCTAGAACTCAAATTCTTAAAAAGTTTAGACTTTTGGGACCTCTAGTCTCAAATAGAGGACTCCCTGACATTACAGCCCTGAGATACTCCATAAACCTTGAACTGAAACTACCCTAGGAGGGTACCTTTTAGCTAAATAACAGATTGTCTCATAAAAAAAAGAATATTACTAGTAAGTAGAGTGCACCTTTAAAAAATCATCTATATGAGACCAAATGGTGAACAATTTCTCTAAAGCAAAGATGAAATTGTAAGGGGACAAGGAAACTAGATTACCAGAAGTGAAACATCCAGAAGGGAATTAATGAAAATGATAAAACGTTGTGGAAAATGTCACCAATGTTTCTGAACAATTTGTGTAGTAATTGTTAAATGGGAGCCTAACTTGCTGTGTAAACTTTCGCTGAAAACAAAATAAAATATTATTTAAAAAAAAAAACGCTACCTAACATTTGCGTATTCATTACTTTTCTCTATGTACAGTTTATTGACATCAGTTACATCAGTCATGCTGTGCAAACTTTACCCATATTTCATCCACCTTTCCCATTTCTATAAACAAAAAGTGACTACTACCTAAGGAGTACTTCTCCCTCTCCCTACTCCCCTCATAATCACTAATGAACATTAGTTTCTGTGTATTTACCTACTCATGACACTTCATGAAAGTGAGACCATACAATACTCGTTTGTGTGTGTGTGTGATTGACTTATTTCACACAACATAATGTCCTCTGGGTACACTCACGTTTTAAGATGTTTCAGAAACTCATTTTTCTTTTTGCTGAGTAGTATTTCATTATATGCATGTACCACATTAGGTCAGGCCTTACAAGTTAAAGGGCACAGTCCCCCAGACTGCCAAGACTTCAGATCATAGCCTCAAGCTTAGGAGTCCCCTTGACACCCTCAATTCTGACCTGTTGGCTCCCACTACTCCCCTGGGTTCAAAAATTCACCAGAATGACTCACAGAACTCAGGAAAGCTCTGTACATATGATTACAACTTTAATATAGCAAAAAAGATACAAATGAAGAGTCACATAGGGTGAAGTCTGGGAGAGTTCTCCACACAAAGCTTCCATCTTCCAAAGGACATGCTACTCTCCCATGTGCATTGATGTCTTTCATCAACCAGGAAGCCCTCAGAGCTTCCATGTCCAGATCTTTTGTTAGAGCCTCATTTTGTAGGCATGATCTGGCTGGGCCAACTCTCACCCGAGTCACCTCAGGTATGGTCTGGAGCCTCATCAAAGACACTTCAATCACTGAGGAATATCCAAGGTTTCAGAGGTTATCTCTCAGGAAATAAAGACCAAATTCTTTGTATGAAGTTAAATTCTTTACCCCACGTCATTTTATTTATTATTTAGATTAAGTAGAGAAACTCCATTTTAATGAACAAAAAAATGGTAAAAGTAAACAAGACACCTGTTTTGAATGAGAACAAGGAATTCTCTAGTTTAATTCTGCTGACAAACCCAACATTCTTATTAAGGCAAAGGTAGTCAAATAAGGTCAATATGCTCCCACCTGAGCTGTAGGTTCTTAGGAGTGGGGTAGGGAAGGGAGAAGAATAAAAGAAATCCAGAGAAGAGAGGGAAAATAGAATAAGAAATAAATGGTCTCTGATTTCAAAACTGGAAATTTTTTTTTTTTTTTTGGAGGGGTTTGATTATTTACCATTTGTAATCTGAACCAAAAACAGAAGCCAAACACAATCACCTTTAACGCAATCCACAAAACTGGTGGGTGGATGTCACACCAGCAACTCCCACCGGGTTGGAGCAGGGTGAGGGGAAGCCTGGGGATCGTTTGCCCCACCCAACAAATGGTCCTGGCTAGAGTCCTGCTGGCTGGTGGTGCCTTCCAATGCAGGTCTTGGCTCAGACTGACAGTGAGAACATCTCTGGTCCAGGAGAAGCAGACTTGGTTTGGACACCGTGTGTGGCTTTCATACCCAGCACAACCCAGGGAATGATCAATGCAGAGAACTTCAGGGGCCTGAATATTGTGGATGGATGATATGTCTTCTGGTGTTGAAGAGGAGAATTCCTGTCTTACAAGTGTAAGTTTTGTTTTTCCAGCTTGCTGCCTTGCGACCTTCTCAAATGCAACGTGTCCAAAATTAATTTAGCAAATTGCTCTCCTTCTAGCCCCAAATAAGTTTCTCTTCTTAAGTATCCAATATTAAGTACTCTGAGAATGGCACTACCTTTTCTTAGTCCTCTTGGCTCAAACATCTCCTATTTACTTCCCATAGCTAATAGTTCCCAGATCTTCTAGAAGGGGTATATTTATCTCTGAAATCTCTCTTAAATCTAATTTTCCACTTTCACCTGGGCTGCCAGCATCTTATTCAAACAAATTCTCACCTGGGTTTTTACATCATAATCAGTCTCTCTATATCCCTGAAAGCAATGTATACTTTATACCAGTGCTTTCCTTGAGAAAGAAATGAATCCACTTTAAAGGAAAAAAAGAAAAAAACTATGGCCCTCTAGTGTTGGCATAATTCATTTTTATTATGATATTACTTAAATATATACAAACATAAAATTAGTTATGAATCCCTTCTACTTATAGTTCTTATACTACTATAAAACCAAACCTTTTTCATTAAACATACATGCAGAACTAATAAAATTCAAATACATCAAAGTGAAGTATGTTGTTTTACAACTAGCAGTGAATTTGTTGTGTTTCACGTGTTATTAACTTAATTATTTTCATTTTGAGTGTGATCGGCTATGGTTTTGAGTTACTGTCACACTGTTTATTTAACAATGAACGCTTTTAAAATTGTCACTAAATTTTTTTAATAGAATACCCCATAATTATAAAACAAAAAAGTTAATGCTTTATTGCATGTTTACTTCCTAATGAACAGTTGCAAGTTAGTATGTACGGAGATGGGATACCCAGGAAATATCTACTACCAATATGTTTAATGTATAAAACTAGTTCTTTGGAATCCAGGATGCTTATAACCAAAAACCCATTGCCAGTGAGTCGATTCCGACTCATAGTGACCCTATAGGACAGGGTAGAACTGCCCCATAAGGTTTCCAAGGAGCTTCACAACCTCTGTTCCCTTCTGATGCCATGATATCACATTGCCTTAACTTGCTGTTATGCCACCCCAAGCACAAATTCAAACACTAAAAAGTAAACTCCACAAGGGCAAGTGTTTTTACTGTTTATTTTTTTTAAAAATAGTAAGTTACACAAATGTAAAGAGAATAGCACAATGAACCTTTGTGTCCCCTTTACCCAGCTACATTAATTATCATCTCCTGAACAGTCTTGTTTTATCTCTATCATCGCCCACTTTCCTCCAGCCCCTCTCTCAGTGGACTATTTTAAAGCAAATCCTAGATACCATGTCAATCCATTAATAAATCAGTCAGTATGCATCTCTGAAAAATAAAGACTTTTTGAAACATAACCACAAAACCATTATTATGTTTAAAAAATAATAATTTCTTAATATTGATAAATATCAAGCTAGTTTTCAAATTTGAGAGGGAACTTTTGTCTGTTTTGTCTACTGCTGTACGTCCAGTGCTTAGAACACCACCTGGCACATAGTAGCTGCTCAATTAATATTACTTAAGTGAAGGGAATACATTGAACTTGAGCGACAGAACTCTGTTATAGAATGTGGTCAACCAGATACCCCAGAACACTGTATTTTTAAATTCTCATTAAACTAAAATATAATGTAAGAATTATTGTAGAATTCTCAGAGCACCAAGAATACATCCACAAACCCTAGTTTGAGTAATGCTACTATATGTTTTTGTTGTTAGTTGCTGTTGATTTGGCCCCACCTCATTTTTATCTTGTCCCACGTACAACAGAATGAGACACTGTCCAGTCCTGTGCCATCTTCACAATCACTGGTATGCTCGAGTCCATGGTTGTGGCCACTGCGTACTTGGAGTGACTTCCAACCAACCTAGTGGGCTAAACTTCCAGCACAGTATCTGACAATAGTCTGTCATGATCCATAAGGTTTTCATTGGTTAATTTTCAAAAGTAGAAAGTAGCCTTTCTTCCTAAACTTAGTCAGGAAGCTCCATTGAAACCTGTCTGGCATGGGTGACCCTGCTGGCATTTGAAATATCAGTGGCATAGCTTCCAGCACGCACAAGCCACAACAGTAAGACAAACTGACGATGTGCTATATGATGTGTTGTTGTTGTGTGCCGTTGAGCTGATTTCAACTCACAGCAACCCCATGTGACAGAGTAGAACTGCCCCATAGGGTTTTCTAGGCAGAAATCTTTACCTGAGCAGGTCTCTAGGTCTTTCTTCCACGGAGTCAATGGGTGGGTTCAAACCACCAACCTTTCTGTTAGCAGCTAGCACATGACTGTTGTGTCACCAGGGCTCCTTGTCTGCACTACATACCACTACCAAATTAATCTTCAAGTTCTTATCATGATTCTTCTGATTCTCAAAAACCTTTAGTGCTCCTCATTGCTTACTGAGTTAAATCCAAATCCCTTAGCCTGACATTTGAGGCATTTGGTCCTCTGGTTTCAACCTACCAGGCTTATTTCTCACTGTCTTAGGCTGGGTTCTCTAGAGAAGCAAAACCAGCAAAGCATGTAAATATATACAGAGAGAGATTCATATCGAGGAAATGGCTCATGCAGTTGTAGAGGCTGGAACGTCCCAAGTCCATGGGTCAGGATAGAGGCTTCTGATTCACATAGCCACAGGGGCTGGTGAATCCAAGATCGGTAGGTCAGAAAGTACGGCTCTTGCTCACAGGCTGCAAAGACTGATGAATCCAAAGATCAGCAGACAAGATGGCAGGTAAGCTGCTAGCTCAAGTCCTAAGTACCAGAAGTCAGATGATCAGGGGCCAGCTGCAGGATCCAGAGAGAACAAAAACCCACAAGCCTTGCCACAATGTCCACTTATATTCAATGCAGGCCACGTTCTCAAGGAAACTCCCTTTCAACTGACTGGCTACTCACAGCAGATCCCATCACAGAGGTGATCACATTATATCAAATCTCATCATGGAAGTGATCACGTCATATGACTGCCAAACTACATCATAACTGCCAAACCACTGAAAATCATGGCCCAGCCAAGTTGACACACAAGTTTAACCATGACACTCACTATCTCCCTAACCCACACTGTAAGGAGCAAGTCCATGGGGCTATTCTAGGTTCCCTTGCTTTCTTCTTCCCCCTTCTGACCTTCATTTTGCCTACTTCCTCTCTTCCTTGTACCCCTCATTGCTGCTGATGGAAATTCTTCCTCTTTTTCAAAACTCAACCTCACATATCATCTTCCTTGTGAGATCTTTCCTAATTCGCCAGCCGAACTGGATTACTCTCTTTTTTTACTTCAGTCTACATTTGCTTGTACTTTTATTAAGACAGTTTTAATATTCTCCCTGGTTTTATTTACATATTTAAAAAATATATATCTTATCCCTCCTTCTAGACTGTCAGTCTCTTCGGGAAAGCTTGGGGTGTTCATTTCTGTGCATTCCCTACCAGATATGGCATAAAGCTTGTGTAGCTGCTTTGAACAAAGTTTGTTGATTGAGCAAATCTAGCAGAAGCTAGTTCTTTCTCTCTCTGTCTCTCTCTCTCTCATCTCTGTTTCATGCACAGGCACATACCCTCTTATCAATTCTTTCTTCACCTCAGATTAAGCTTAAAACCCTTCATTGGTTTCCCATAGCCTACGGGACACAGTCTAAACCCTTTGACTGGATTTAGAAGGCTCAGCATGATCTGGCCCCTGCCTGCCTGCCTCTAGCTTCATCTCTTACCACCCCACCAACCACCCCTCTTCCTTGATTCCTGAACTTCAGGTACTGCTGCCTCCTGCATTTGCACATTCATTCCTTTCTTGTGAAACACTCTCTCCTAACTCTTCTGATCTCTTATCACCTTCAAGCATTTTGCTTAGATATCACACCCTTGGAAAGTCTTCTCTGATCTCCTAAATCTGGCACAGGTGTCCCTCCTATGAGCTCCATAAACCCCAGAACTTCATTATAACAGCTCTTATATCACTGCACTGTAATTCTTTCTTTGCTTGTCTGTCTTCTCCACTAGACTACGCACGTCTTAAAGCAGTGACATTATCTCATTCATCACTGTATTGAATTGGAGCATACAGTATGTGTATTACTGGTGGTGATGGTGGATAGGCGAGGTGGTAGTTGCATCACATGAGATTATAGAGGAAAACAGAGGCCAGAGTGCAGAGGGCCTTCAATACCATGTCAAGGAATGTGGATTTTATACTGAAGGGAATGGAGAACCTTCAAAGGATTTTTAGCTTGGGGAAAACGTGACTACATGTTCTGCTCAGATTTTAGGAAGATACTCTATCTACCCACCACCCATCTGTAATTTTGTTGTACTGTGGTGGCTTGCATGTTGCTATGATGTTGGAAGCTATGCCACCAATATTTCAAATACCAGGATGGTCACCCATAGTGGGCAGGTTTCAGTGGCATTTCCAGACTAAGACAGATTAGGAAGAAAGGCCTTGTGATCTACTTCCAAAAATTAGCCAATGAAAACCTATGGATCACAACAGAACATTGTCCAACTCACTTGCTTTGGACACTTAATAAGGAGGGATCAGTCGCTGGAGAAGGACATCATGCTTGGTGGAGTAGAGTTCCAGTGAGGGCAAGGGAGAAACCTTAGTAAGATGGATTGACACAACAGTTGCAATGATAGACTTGAACATGCCAGCGATTGTGAGGATGACACAGAACTGGGCAACATTTGGTTCTGTTGTACATAGGGTTGCCATGAGTTGGAGTCTACTCAATGGCAGCTATCTTTCTCTATCTATTCTACCTACAGAGTGGAGGATGAATGAAGAAGGCCAAGATTAACTCCTTCCCTAACCTAGGGACCCTGAACCCTACATTTAGCTCTCTCACTAGGCTTGCCCTCCTCTTGAGCACTCCAAATTCTAGATGGCTCCTGATTCCTGACCTCTTGCTAAAGCTGACCTACCTTGGGTCCTTAGGTTCTCTTTCTATGAAAGCAGTTCTATAACTCATCTGCTAATGTGCTGATGGGTCCACAGGTTACTACGTTAATCCTTCCAGGTAAGGCAATGTTATGGATTGAACTATCTCCTCCAAAAATATGTGCTATGAATCATAACCTCTACGCCTGTGGTTATAATTCCATTTGGGAATAATTCCATAACATTTGCTATGTTAATGAGACAGTATTAGTGTAGGGAGTGTCCTGAGTCAATCTATTTTGAGACATGAAAGAGATTAAACAAGCATGAGAGGAGCAGAGACGAGGAAGAGAGGGGCCAAGCCACATGAAGATAGCTCAGGAGAACAAGCTAAAAGAGACAAGGCCCTTTCTCCACAGCCAACACAGAGAGAAAGCCTTCCCCTAGAGGTGGCACCCTGAATCCAGTTTCTAGCCTCTTAAACTGTGAGAAAATAAATTTCTTTTTGTTAAAGCCACCCACTTGTGGTATTTCTGTTATAGCAGCACAAGATAACTAAGGCAGGCAGTACAGTCTGGAGTAAGGACAACTGAGGTTAGTTTCAATTCAGTCATAGCCACAGTAGGACCTTTGGGGAGTCCCTTCCGGCCATGACCTCCACACAGGGCTGCTGTGAGGATCAAAATAACTTTGAGTTTCAGAAAAGAGATTTTTCCCAGCAAGGGGAGAAGGAGAGTTAGGGAAGGTTTTATGGCATAAATAGCATTCGAGCTGGGCAAAGACCCAGGGAGGAGAAACAGAGGTGCTTCTAAGGCTTTATTCTCAGGGAACAGAAAATAATTTATAAATCATCTCAAGGATAGGCTTGGAGATCCCGGCAAGCATGCTTTGATCTCTAAGTATTTGTCCTGGAGTTCAGAGTGTTCCCTCCTCCATATGGGGCTCAGATAATGTTCATTTTCGCTGCTTCATCTCCCTTATTCTTAAACTCTCAGCAGACCACCCTCCTGTTGACCTACCATTATCTGCGAGTCCATTCCCAATTTAACTGATAATGTAACAGTAGTCTTTTTACATTAATAATATTCCAGGCCCTTTCTTGGATTCGGGTCATATTCTAATTGGCTTAGAACAGTTGTAAACTATTTTAAGGCGGATTCATTTGTGGATAGTTGAGCTCACACTTGTTCTATTGAAATCTAAGGCACATTAGCATTTTCTCATTCTATTTATATATCCAGGGCAAGGGAAGGCACTACCACATTCAGGAGCCATGAGTCTCTGCACCTGTCACACATGGACTGGGCTGAGTATGAAAGTCACACACATTCAATTACTTCAGAAATATTTTTTAAGTGCCTTCATGCCAGAAGCACTGAGCGATGCCATATGATATTGCCAACAGTGTGATTCCAAATTCCCTTCAGAAATTAACAGCAATCATAGAGTTGGGCAGGGTTAGCAGAGGAGTGGTTTGTATAAAAACTCTTCCAATATTTCATGGGTAGTTCTTATTCCAACTCTTGTGTTAAGGTGCAATTTCCTCAGAAAATTGCCTGCCTCTCTTCCAACACACTCACCCCTTCTACCTGAGAAAGACGTAGAAGAGAGAGAAAAGGTCCAAGATTTAGAGTCAAGTCCCAAATCTAACACTTACAAACTGTATAAATGGGGATCAATCTTTTAACCTCACTGAACCACAGTCTCTCACCTGTAAAATGGGACTAACAATAGGAGCATTTCTGACAGGGTCAGATGGTGTCCCTAGATGGAGCAAAAAATTAATGCACTCAGTTGCTAACTGAAAGGTTGGAGGTTCATGTTCACCCAGAGGTGACTTGGAAGAAAGGCCTGGCAATCTACTTCTGAAAAATCAGCCATTGAAAATGCTATGGAGCACAGTTCTACTCTGACACACATGGGGTCTCCGTGAGTCGGAATCAACTTGACAGCAGCTTTAAAAAAGGGACAGATAGGGTCACGAATCAGAAACCACTCTGTAAACTCCAGCGTGGTGTTCAAACGCTCATGAGGTTGCCATTATTTCTTCCTTTTTCTCTTCTCTCCATTTGTATTATTCAAATACGACTGAGTTCAGAGGAGAGGAGAGGAGTTGAAGAAAAGGAAGGACTAGGAGCCCTGGGCAGCGCATGACCAGAAAATGTGTCAGGGGAAAGGTATTTAACGCAAGCAGAATAGAGGCTGCTGCCTGGGTAAGTAAAAAGAAAACCAATCTTCCATCTTAGTTCCTTCCTTTCTCCTCCCTCTCTTTTTCCCTTTCATTTAGTCTTACTTAACGAAAGCGATCAAAGGCTACAAGTACAGACTGTTAACTTCCTTCTAATGCCTTTGTAATCAGGTGACTAGAGAGCGGGAAAAGCAGCCTTGCGGGGATAAGCAGGGGAGTGGCGCTGTAGCTGGCTGGCGTTGAAGGGCATCACAATGCAGAACCTGATGGCCAGGGAGTTGGAAGTGTCTGGAAAATGTAGGTGAGCTGCTGGGAATGGGGCCACATTGACTTACTGAGTGTGCTGCCCTTCTGAAGCCCTCTCCCACCATCACGGCTCCTAGTCATTTCTAGGAGACCTCAAGAATAGTTTGCGTGTGCGCGCGCGTGCGCTTTAATTTTCCAGGCATTTTATTTATTTTCTCCAACAACTTTAGGCTCTACGTAGTATATCTCCACTGCACACTTGAAGAATCTGGGTTCCAGAGAGATAAACTGACTTGCCCAAAGTCACACTACATGAAAGTGTAAAACCCAAACCAAACCAGTGATTATTCCAGGACACCAGACCTTAGGCACTGATTGGAAAGCTTTGGACTCGCAAACTAGGAGGTTGTCCTCATGGAAGGGGAAGACAGTCTTCTTTATCTCACCAACACCGTTGCTCTTTCTCTCCCTCCTCCTGGCCTCTGCTTCCTCTCTCCTGAGTTTCCATGTACTTTCGCCAACCACCACCAGCTGCAATTCTTCTTAAGACCACAGAACACTTCCCACTTTACATCCTGCCACAGGCCTGGAAAGCAAAAGCCACCACAACCAAAGGAAGCAATTAAAGGAATCGATCCCTCTTCTCACTCCACCCTTTCTTCTCTTCACCCCTCTCTTACCCTTCCCCTCTCCACCCACCTCTCTCTTTCCTACCCCTACTCTCTGTATACAGCAAAGCTTTTGAACCCCTTTGGACTAACAGCAAGGGACAACTATTAGGGGCTTCTAGAACTGGTTTCTGTCCCATCAGATGAGCCTAGGAGATTTGAAGTTGCCAGCCATTTCAAGAATTTACTTATTTGCATTCCTTACAGATCATTCCTGCAAAACCAGCTCCAGCTCTCATTTTGTAGTTGTTACCCCAGGGAGATTAACAATAGCAAAGAGCCATCCTCCCCAGGTTTTAATGAGTAAGAGCAGCAAAACACAGGAATTTGGAGGTGGCTGGACCTGGACTTTGTTTTCACCTGTACCTGTTTTGTCTCCTCCTGCTCTCCCTCTTACCTGGTCATCGGCAAGTTAGCTAAGACCCAAGCCCCTGGTGAAAGATGACTCATCTCTATAGCAACCATATGCCCATTAGAGACAGTCTGGCATTAAATACTGTGTCTTACTATCAGGTTACATGGGCTCAGAAAATATGGTCACTTCGTTTATAGGTGGACCTTTTCTCAGGGACCTAGCAAGGTCATTTTTCCACCAGATGTTTCTTGGGGAAGAAGGTCAGCCCTGTCATTCCCATTTTGTCTTCATTCTTATAGTGTGTGCTTAGCACCTCCTGTGAGCACACAGGGACTTCAGCAATGAGGAGGGGCTGAGTGACGAAAGACACCTAAACCAACATCCACTGTGCACCAGTACCAGTTGCCATCAAGTCGATTTTGACTCATGGTGACCCCATGTGTAATAGAGTGGAACTGCGCTCCATAGGGTTTTCGATGGCTGATTTTTCAGAAGTAGATCACCAGGCCTTTCTTCCAAGCTGCCTCTGGGTGAACTCAAACCTCCAGCCTTTCGATTAGCAGTGGAACACATTAATCATTTGCACAACCCAGGAATTAAGACCTTATAAATGACACCTCTGCCTCAAGGGGTTCTGACCTGGTAGTGGAGATGGACAATTACCTAGAATGCATCAGGCAAGTCATTAAAGGTAATTCCCAGTGTCCTCATCTGTAAAATGGCAACAATACTGAAAACCTCCCAGGACGTTTGTGAAGGAGTCTAAGTGAGAGCTATTCCAGTGCTTCCCCAGTTTCAGGCTCTTAGCCGGACTTCACTAATTCTGCCCAGTGAATGAGGAAATAAAGAAATGTCTGAATAGTAAATGAATAAAAAAAGAAAGTATTATCAGTATAAATAATGATGTAATAGTTCACCTTTTGTAGGATTTTATAGTTTATAATGCACTTTCATGCGTGCATTAACAACCTCATTTTAATCTTCACATCCCTTTGAGTAGCTTTTTTTTTTTTTTTCATGTTGCAGGCCAGGAGCATGAGATCTAGATGTGCCCAAAGTGAACTAATCCAGAAGTAGTGGAGTCAAAACTTGAACTCAGGTCTTCTCTATCTAAGCCCGGCACTGTTGCCATTTTCCTCTGGTATGTCTACCTCTTGCTGCAGGTTCAGGTCCCGGCTGAAACATCACTTCCTCAATGCCAGCCTTCCCTGTCCACCCCAGCTAGAGTGGCCCCTCCCTACACTCTCTTTCCATTAACCTGTTTTATTTTCTTCACCTTATTTATCACTACTGTAATTTGAAATCATCTTATTTGCTTTTTGGGTGTGTGCGAGTGTTTTGTTTTGTTCAGTATGTAAGCTATTCTGTGTGCCAGGCTCTGTGCTGAATTTTGTCTCCACTATTTAAAAAAATAGGAAGCCCTGATGCTGCAGTGGTTTAAGTGCTTGGCTGCTAACCAAAAGGTCGGTGGTTTGAACCCACCAGCTGCTCCGCAGAAGAACGCTGTATAACGATTTGCTTCCATAAAGATTAAACCAAAAAAATCCAAACCCATTGCCGTCGAGTCGATACTGAGTCATAGCTACCCCTTAGGACAGAGTAGAACTGCCCCACAGGGTTTCCAGGGAGTGGCTGTTTGATTCGAACTGCTGACCTTTTTGGTTAGTAGCTGAGCTCTTAACCACTGTGCCACCAGATCTCCTCATAGAGATTACAGCCTTGGAAACCCTATAGGGCAGTTCTACTCTATCGTATAGTTACTATGAGTCAAAATTGACTCGATGGCAACAGGTTTGATTTTTTAATTTAATAAAATTATCACAATAGCCTTATGAAGTTAGTATCACTTTTATCTCTATTTTATCTGTGCAGGAACTGAAATTTATAGATATAAGTTACTTTATCAGTTTAAACAGTTCAGATATTTTAATGCAGTGCCCACACTTAAATCCTACTATGTCTCCTCAGAATGCTGTATGATTATTTTCCAGGAAAGAGCCATTAGTTTTTTAATTTTGTCAGAATTAATGTGTAACTTTTACAACATCTCTTAGGAAAATTAGTGGCATCCTAGTATGTACCAACTTCAGAGGATTGAGAATGACTGAAATTAATGATATACTAAATGGGTGAAATTATAGGTTGATTCAAGTTTATTTTCCAGACTAATGGAAGTAAGCAGAAGTATGGTCCTCATTAATACCTGGTATGGAGATGCATGTTCTTATTATTCCCAACAGATTTTACCGAAGATCATTTCACTAAGAGCACATGCCAACTGGTAATGTGGGAAAAAGAGTGCATATATGTATTTGGGGGTGAAAGGGAATCAGCAAATGATTTAAAGCATGCTGGCCACCACCTATCAAGCAAATACACCCACTCCTTACTTACAGGCATGGTTAGGTTCCAAAGACAGGTCAACATGTGAAAATTGGTGTTATGTGAAAATGGAGGATGACCCTATCAAATCACAAAATGGAGAATGACTATATCATTACATAACTAACAAATTACATCATTACATAACTGCCAAACCACTGAGAATCATGGCCCAATCAATTTGACACATAACCTTGACCATCACAGCCTCGCACCTCGGCATTCGTTACTGCCAGACATACATCATTAACGCTCAAAATGGTTGGATAGTAGATTTTTTACTATTGTGGTAAATGCAAAATGTCGGATAACGAGCTATTTGATAAGTGAGGAGAAGGTGTAATAGAGTTGACTCTAAATTACTGGAGAGTACAGTATTGTGGAAAGAGCATGGATTTTAGCTTTAGTGCTTACTAACTGCATGATTGAGGCAAGTCTCTTAACTCTCGGAGTCTTTCTTTTCTACTCTGTGAGATGAGGAAAATAAAACCTTCTTTGTTGTTGTTGTTAGCTTCAGCTGAGTCAGCCACTGACTCATAGTAACCCCATGTACAATGAAACAAAACACTGCCCAGTCCTGCACCAACTCTGTGATTAGTTGCAGATCAGACCATTGTGATCCATAGGGTTTTCATTGACTGATTTTCAGAAATAGATGGCCAGGCTTTTCTTGCTAGTCTGTCTTAGTCTGGAAGCACCTCTGAAATCTGTTCAGCATTATAGCAACACGCGAATCTCCACTGACAGATGGGCAGTGGTTGTGCAGGAGGTGCAGTGGCAGGGAATTGAACCTGGATCTTCCGCATAGAAGACATGAATTTACTACTGAACCACCACTGCCCCCCAAAACCTTCTTTACAGGGATGTTATAAAAATTAAATGAAACTACTAAACTACCTGGTGTGCAGTTGGTGATAAGTAAACTTTAGTCTCTTCCACTATCCCTTGTTCAAAATAATTGATTAGTTTGTACAGGAGATGTAATTTTAACATAAAACACAAGATCGATATTGCAAGTAAACGTGTTAGCATGCAAACACCTAAATGAATGATGGCCCCAGCAGAGCAGTATATCTTGGGAAGTTACTCATTTTTCTTAATTACGCTGTGTTTGCTCAAAACATTTTTGGAATGCTTCTCTCTACCAGTCAGACCCCTGTGCAGAAGACATTCACAGGAAATGAAATCCACAACTGGTTATTCATCTCATCTTGGATTGTTACTTATCCTGAATAAGTGAATGAGTGATTATTTTCAAAACAGACCAGCAGATAAGAGCAAGTTACAACACTCGCCCTGCTTCCAGAGCGGCCGTCCAGCACCTAGATCATTCTGCTTCCCAGAACTTTTTCCAGATATGCTCAGAGAAGCTCTTGCTGGCAACTTCACCAATAGCCACTTTCTAAATGCGGAAGTGGATTGGCTCTGAGGAACAGTGTGTATTAGTCACAGGAGGCAAGGAATGGTGACATCCTCGAAAACACAGGGACCAGAAATAGAATTACAAATATCTAGGGCATTTTTTCTCTAGAGAAAGTTTCGAAATCACTAGCTTTAATGAGAGGGGAATAATCAGGTTAATGTGGGAATGAGCAAGCCCATTTCAAGGAAAAGCTCTTCTCTGGAGGTGGTCTCAAGAGCTCTGCTTTACAGAAGAATTGACTTTGACTGCAAGCATCCTGAAGAAGAAACATTTTACTTACATTTCAAAGCACATGTTGATGCTCTTCTCTAGTGATTCCAAATGCGTCTGTGGATTTATGAGAAGCTTGTCTGGTGGAGTGAAAGAGGAAAAGTCTGTGAATTGGAAGCTGAGCAGTCTGAATGGCTCTGGGGCTTTGGGTCCCTTGCTGCCTGAGCTAGGGACTATGGTAGTAAAAAGGCCTATGTCTCTGGTTTGATCTCAAGCTGTGCTCTATCTCTGCTCTAAAGCTCTGCTCTAAAGCTATCCTTTGCTCAAGATTGTCTCTTTTCCTGCAAACACATTACCACTACTGGAGAGAAACCCAAGGTCCTTTGTAATTTAAAGGACTTCACTGTACACCCACTCCTCCCTTAACAGCATGGTTAGGTTCCAAAGACCAAGTAGTTATGTGAGCATTGGCATTATGCAAAAATGGAGGATACTACATCAGATCACAAAATGGAGGATGACTACATCACTACATAACTGCCAAATTACATCATTACATAAATGCCAAACCACTGAGAATCATGGCCCAGTCAATTTGACACATAACCTTAACTATCACAGCCAGCCTTACTCTCACCTTGCACCTCAGTGTTCATTACTGCCAAACGTACGTTGTTAATGTGCAAAATAGTCAGGGTAGATGATTGTTTACTATTGTCATAAATGCAAAATGTCAGATAACAAGATAGTCGATGAGTGAGAAGTAGGTGTAATTTAACTTTCATTTAATTTCAATATTTTTAAGCCCATAGAGAAGTTGAAAGTATAATACAATAAGTGTCCATATATCCCCTCACCTAGATTCACCAACTGGCGATATTTTTGCCAGACCAACTTTACTTCACTCTCTATATATTTATGCACATACTTTCCTTTAGCTAAACTATCCTGAAGTAGGCTTTATGTGTCATGACATTTCACCCTTAAAAATTGCAGCCTGTATCTCTCAAGGACAAGAACATTCTCCTCTATAATCACAACACCATTATCACACCTAAGACAATGAACATTAATTTAATAATAGCATCTAACATTGAATTCATACTCAAATTTCCCACCTTGTTCCCAAAATATTCTGTATAGTCTTTTTTTTTTTTTAAGGCCAGTATCCAGTTCAGGTTTAAGCATTGCATTCAACTGCTATACTCTCTAGCTTGCGCCAATGTAGAACACACTACTGTCTCATACTGATATTCATGGTACTGAGTTCTTTGAAGGGTCTAGGCTAGCTGTCTTGCAGAGTGTCCTATATTCTGGGTAATGCCTATTTCCTCAGGGTTAGGTTTAGGTCAACATTGCTGGCCAGGACACCACTGAGGCTATGACGTGTGCTTCCCATTGCATCTTACCTCACGAGTTACATAAGGCCAGGCCACCCCACAATTGACAATGCCAACCTTGGGCTCTTGGTTAAGATGGTGACTACCAGATCTCTCCATGTAAAGGCATTTTTTCCCCTTGTAATTAATGAATAATCTGTGTGGTGATACTTTGAAACAATGTTAATATCCTATCCCCTAACAGCCATTTTACCTAGAAGTTTTAACATCTATATGGAGTACCTGTGTGTAGTACAAATGATTAAAGCTCTTGGCTGCTTACAGAAAGGTTAATGGTTTCAGTCCATCCAGTGGCACCTCAGAAGAAAGTCCTGGTGATCTACTTTAAAAAAATCTGCCACTGAAAACAGTATGGCGCACAGTTCTACTCTGACACACAGGGTCACCATGAGTTGCAACTGATTCAATGGCAACTGGTTGGTTTGTCGGTTGTCAGTGATTCTTAACCAAACCCACATTTACAGTGAGGGTTACAAAATGATGATGTTCTAATTCTACTGTCATTTCTACACTTATTTGTTGTCATTCTTTTGTAAAGAAAAGCCTTTTCTTTTTCTCTCCCCTTTTGTTCTCTCTCTCTTTTTCTCTTCCCTTTTGTTCTCTCTTTCTCTTTTTCTCTTCCCTTTTGTTCTCTCTATCACTACAGATTCATGGATTTTTTTTTTAAATTTACTCTGTTATAATCCAACATCATCTTTTTTTTTTTTAAATTGATTTGGCAGTGGGAGCACCTTCAAGCTGGCTTCTGTATCCTTTTGATATAACCCCATTAATCTTGGAGCACTTCCCTTTCTGGTACAACAAGCTGTGTGTACCAGGATAACCTCGTGCTTCTCTGCGTCAGACCTAGAATCAGCACTTCTCCGTGGAGCCAGGGTTCTTCAGAGAAGGAAATGGCATTTAGGAGTCAAGATCTAGGTCCTAGGTATACTCTCAACTGCAGTTTTTAAATGTAATTTCAAATTAATAAATTTCTAGGCCTCTGTTATACATGCCTGTGATTACCAACACATTATTAGCATTAACATCAATACAGTCTGACTCTAGTGGATAGTTCAGCCTTTTTCCTGAGAGAATCTCTATTTTGCATGCCTTTCTGAGGCTGAGGGATGATCCAAGCCTTCCCTTGGCCTCACCCAAGAGACTTGTTTAAGCTGCTTTAAGGAACTTGCCCTACCCTCATAAGAGTACCAAGTCATAAGACATTTTTGGACCCAGTCCAAGAAAGATAGACAAACATTAATAGAAAGGCTTTGATTTCTGAAAACCTGGGTTTAAGTGCTGATTTATCCTCCTTTCTCACTGTTATTGTGGGTAAGTCACACAATTTTTCTGAGCTTCAGTCTTTTTTGTTTTGCCCTAAGAAAACTGTATTAAAAATAACTTTTTTTTTTTTTCCTTAAAGGGGATAATAATTAAATAAGATAGAATGTCTGAAAGTGCTTTGAAATTTGTAAAGAACTCTGTAAACACTATCACAATATATGAGCAAGAGGGTACCATTTTTCGTGGGCAGAAGCAGCATAGATAATTGAAGTCCAAGAGCAGTCTAAGTCCCCACCCCTTGAATTAAAGCCTCTAAGCAAGAGGCCAATGTGGCCTGCATTTCCTCTCCTTCCTTGGCTTCCCTTTAGAGGAGCCGCTAACTAATGAGCAGAGAATATACCATGAGGAACCTTCTAGAAGTGGCCTGGAAGTTCCATCCATGCTCATACGAGACAGTCTGCCCCAGGAGCACCCACCCTTAGCCTGGAGGGAGGGCAACGACTAACGCAAAAGTCAGAACCAAGAAATGAGAAGAACAGTCTCTTGTCTTCCAGTGACATGTGTTTTCCCAAACTGCACTTTCCCTTGAACATTAAGATTTGCTAAACTATCACCCCTCTTCCTGGTCAGACCAGCCCATTCAAGGGTCATTTTTTCTGTCCTTTTCTCTGTACAGCCCCCCTAAACTTCCAGTCATAGATGCTCCACTAGTATTGCTCCTTCAACAGAACTTTCAGCAAGGACTGCTTTTAAGTAGTCTCACTTTGGGATTACCTACAGCTCTCTCTGCATCGGAGACACGAGCTAGGGATGAAGATGTGTTGAATCACCAGGGAAATTGACGCAAGGAGAGTAAAAGTTCTGATCCGAGCTCTGAGCCAGTCTAGGCAGGGTAGGGCTATGAGGTAGGAAAGAGGGTCTCTCATCCTTGGTCCGAAACCAGGGAAGAGCAGAAGTGCAATTGCAATGGTGCCATGAGAGTGCGTCTCTTCTCAGCAGAAACGCAATGCAATTCAACTCAACTTATATTTATTAAGCATCTACTGAGGACACAGCTATGAGCAACGCACAGTGCTGTCTCTCATGGAGCTCACATTCTGCTCTGGAGGTCAGCATTTATGTGGATGAAATGCCTCTACAGTGTTTGCTGTTATAATAAAGAGGAGGGCAGTGCACAGAGGACAAGGGAGTTATAGATTTCAGCCATGGAGTGTGGGCAAGGAAGAGCAGTGAGGTCAGGCCAGGGCCCTTATAGGAGTGCAGGGGAAGGAAGGGTCTCAGGCAGAGGGAACAGCATAGGTTAGGAGAAAGGCCTTTTCCAGAAGGATTGGGAAAGTATGATCTACTCACTCATTTCCTACCCCTTCCCACAACCTATCTCCTCCCTTTAACCCAAGTCATGGGTTTGAAAAAGCTTCTCCTGAATCTTGAAGTCCAGTCAGCCTCGGAATTAACTGCTCTAACCAAGAACAGTATCGTAGACTGAATAATAGCCACCCAAAGATATCAGGTCTTAATTACTAGAACCTGTAAATGTTACCTGACGAGGGAGAGGAAAAAGAGTCTTTGCAGATATGCTTAAATTAAGGATTCTGAAATGGAGAGGTTTTCCTGGATTATCCAAGTGGACCCTAAATGCTATCACAAGTCTCTTTATAATACAGAGGTGGAAGGACGTTGCAGACAGAAACCCACAGAGGAGAAGGCAATGTGGAAATGGAACTGAAAGAGATTTGAAGATACTGACCTTGAATTTTGGGGTGATGCAGCCACAAGACAAGGATTGCCAGCTGCCACCAGAAGCTGGAAGAGGTAAGGAACAAATTCTCCTTTAGAGTCTCCAAAAGGAGTGCAGCCCTGCTGATGTTTTGATTTTGGCACAGTGACACTGATTTTGGACTTTTGGCCTCCAGAACTGTGGAAGAATAAATTTCTGTTGCTTTACACCATCAAGTGTGTGGTAATTTTTTATAGCAGCCATAAAAAAACTAAAACAACCAGATTCCTCCAGAGATCAAACATCTATTTTGCTCCAGGGAAGAAGAGGAAGAGGAGAGGGAAAGCAGGTGATCTGTTCCTTGCTTTTATTCTCAGGTGGTAGACTGGCCTCTCAGAGATGGGTCCAGCATCCCTGGGGATGCTGGCCAGCACCGGCAGTCTCCACTCCAGACAACCACACTTGTGGAAGACTTGTAGTGGGTTTTTAAAGATGACAGTGTTGACTATGTCATCTCTTCTGGGGTTTTTCATAACACTACCCATTCAGGACACAAATTTTCAAGCAAATCTACATTACCACACCTTTTAAGTACATGTCTCACTTCCAAAAAGCTGGAGCTTATAAGTCATGTGTATCATCTTCATCAATGACAATTATTTAAAGGAGTCCCCAAGTGAGTTAAAAGGGATATAATGATAGGAACATAATTCAATCCATAGCAGAGCCTTTGCACTTGCTGTGCCTTCTGCCTAGAACTCTCTCCCCACAGATCTTCACTTGGGTCTCTCCTTCTTATCATTCACCAGACAGGTGACCTTCCCTACACACTTTGGGTAAAACAGCCTTGCTATGGATTTAATTGTGTCTTCCAAAAATACGTGTTGAATTCCTGGCCCTTGTACCTGTGGATGTGATCCTGTTTGGAAATAGAATTTTTCTTTTGTTATGTCAATTAGATCATACCAGTATAGGGTGGATCCTAAACTTAATCACTTTTGACTTATAAAAAGACCAGACACACATGAGAGAAGACAGAGGCCATGTGAGGATCATCTACAAGCCAAAGAACATTTGGGGCTACCAACAAGGAAGAAGTTGACAGAGCTGAGACCCTGACTGGACTTTTAGACTCCAGAACTGTGAGAAAATAAATTTCTGTTCTTTAAAGCCACCTACTTGTGGTATTTGTGTTACAGCAACGCTAGAAAACTAAGCCAGCCATCACCACCACCATCCCAGTCACTCTATAGCACATCCCCCTGTTTTCTTTTCTTCATAGCACTTACCACATATGGGGTTGATATTTACTCATTTACTGGCTGTCTCTACCCACCAGAATTTAGGCTGCTTGAGAATAAAGACTTTCTCTTGTTTACCTCTGTGTCCGCTGGCAACAGTAAATGTGTAGTAGATACAGTAACTACTCAGATGCCCAGTGAATAATTGCTGACTGAATAAATGAATTTGCTCACAGTCCTATGGCTAATAGGGAAAAAAGTAAAAGTCAAACACAGAGTCCATACTCTTAAACTTTCTAACTATGTTACTTTACCCTGGAGTGGCTTACAAAACAGTCTGGAATACAGAACAACTGGGTAGCCATAGTCAACTACAATGCAAAGAGATTTCTTATGTGCTGGGAATATACGTTGGTGCAACTGCTTTGGAAAACAGTTGTACATTATCTCCTGAATTGAAAAAGACCCATTATTTCTACTTCTAGGGCTACACCTAAGAGAAATTCTTGCACAAGTACAAAGGGAGACATACAAAGAATATTCCTAGCAGCATAGTCATAAGAGCAAAAACTTGGAAATAATCTAAACATGCATTAATAAGAGTAACTAAATCAATGAAATACCCTAATATTCAACAAATGAATATACTTTAGCCATACAATATAAAGCAAAAAATAGTAAATTCCAAAAGAATACAAACAGCATTAGACCTTTTTAAGGTTAAAAAAAAAATCTTAGAAAATGTTAAATGTACTTTTAAGGACTATATATAGAGACAATAAAATTATGTGAGAGGAAAACAAGGGAACAATGAACATAGGATGAAGGCACCATAGGTGAGGGGAGGCAGGGGTGGGTTTGCGGGGGGAGTCATCTGGTCAGACATAGGTTGTCAAGATTCTACCTTTTCTTTTAGGTAAAGGGTTTATGGGTGCTTGTTACTGGATTCTCTGGGTGGCACAACTGGTTAATGTTCTCAGCTGCTAACCAAAAGGTTGAAGGTTTGAGTCAACCCAGAGGTGCCTCTGAAGAAAGCCCTGGTGATCTACTTCTGAAAAAATCAGCCATTGAAAACCGTACAGAGCACAGCTCCACTCTGACACACTTGGGGTCGCCATGAGTTGGAATCAGCTCAATGGCAACTGGTTACTTACTGTATTATTAAAAATGAACTGATTAAATAACTAATTAAATCACTAAACTTGAGCCATGTATGGACCATGGATTATGATTAATCTAATTCTGTGATCCTGAGGTCTAGTTAAACAAAGAAACTGCACAAATGCCATAAGAATGGGGAAGTGTGTGGTGTTCAGGGAAAAGATAGTTTCTGTAAGCCCTTAGCAAGCATCAAGAACTTTGCCTGGTACTTTCACATTTGTGATTAATTCAATTACCACAAAGATCCTATGAGGTAAGTATCTTTGTATCTATTTTAAAGATGAAGAAAATGAGGAAAATTATCTTGCTTATATTCCAAACTTATAATGGAAGCTTCTATATGGGACTTGTTTTTTGTTGCTGTTAGTTGCTGTCTAGTTGATTCTGACACATGGCAACCCCATGTGTTACAGAGTACCACTGATCCAGAGGGTTTTCTTGGCTGTAATCTTCACAGAAGCAGATCACCAGGCCTTTTTTTCTGTGGTACCACTGTGCAGGTTCAATCCGCCAACCTTTAGGTTAAGAGTCAAGCGCAAATTGTTTGCGCCACCCAGGGACCTTGGGCAGCTAAACACTTTCTTGGGTGGCTCGGATAGGGTTTGGGGTTAGGCTGTGGGTGGAGGAGGCAGTAACTGGAACTTCTAACTTTCCAATTTTCAGAATGAAGATGGAAGAAATATCAGTGGCCAGACTGCCTGAAAATTTCACTTTTGGCTTGACATAAAGGCATTTTCCCAATTTGTATTTGATTAGGTCATAAATGGAGCCCTGGTGACACAGTGGTTAAGAACCATGGCTGCTAACCAAAAGGTCTGCAGTTTGAATCCACCAGCCACTCCTTGGAAACCCTACAGGGCAGTTCTACTCTGGCCTATAGGGTCACTATGAGTTGGAATCGACTCAATGGCAATGAGTTTGGTTTTTTGTTTTTTTAGGTCATAAATTATTATTTATGTAAACAGTTTGCCCTAGACTATTAACCTAAAGGTTGGCCATTAGAACTTACCCAGCAGAAGAAAGACTGACAGCGGAAGAAAGGCTGGCAATCTGCTTCCATAAAGTTTACAGCCAAGAAAACCCTATGGAGCTCAGTTCTACTCTATAACACATGGGATCACCATGAGTCAGAATTAACTCAACAGCAATAGATTCAGGTTTTTTTGTTTTGTTTTATTATACATGAATTGGCAAAATATACTTAACAATAATGTGCATAGTCCCACAAAGATCCATTAAAATTCACTGTGGTAAAATGAGTTCTTTCATGTGGTCTTTTGCCTTGGTTCTTTGGAAAAACAGCTTGAGAGATTCTTCTCCTAAACCCTGAGGAGTTACATCTGCCCTAGATCTTTAGAGAAGTTACTTGGGGCCGGGGGCAGGCGTGGGGGGAGGGGCGGCGGGAAGGGGTAGCACTCATGTTGTTTTCTAACCCAAAGAGTTTGTTACTTTTGTCCAGGTTGACTGACTGTCGTGGTTTGAATTATGTCTCCCCAAAAATGTGTGTGTCAGTTTGGCTAGGCCATGATTCCTGGTACAGTGTGATTTTCCTCTATGTTGTAAACCTGCCTCTATGATGTTAACGACGGAGGATGGGTGGCAGTTGTGTTAGTAAGGCAGGACCTGATCTACAAGACTGGATTGTGTCCTGAGGCAATCTCTTGAGATATAAAAGACAGAAGTGAGCAGAGAGACGGGGGACCTCATACCATCAGGAAAGCAGTGCCGGGAGCAGAGCGCGTCCTTTGGACTGGGGCCCTGCACCGAGAAGCTCCTAGTCCAGGGGAACATTGAACAGAAGAAGGCTGACAGAGAGAAAAAGCCTTCCCCTGGAGCTGACACCCTGAATTTGGACTTTTAGCCTACTTTGATTGTGAGGAAATAAACTTCTCTTCATTAAAACCGTCCACTTGTGGTATTTCTGTTATGGCAGCACTAGGTAACTAAGACACTGACATTTCCTGAGTAAGCAGTAAACAACTTAATGGTTTGATACTTTTTGTCTGACCCTGGGCTGCAGTTTGCCCTGTGATTGATCTGTTTGACACATCTTGCAGGGATTGGTTGATCTGCTATACAAATAGTGGTGTATAAAACCAGCCAATAGGATTGAGTGACCTGTGGGGATTGGTTGGTTTGTAGTCCTGTTGGGAGGTCCATGCCTTGAAATTGACAAGGAGTTTGCTTATATAAACAGCCAACCCCACTGAGGTTTTAAAAGGCAGAGAGAGAGAAGAAAAAAGAAGCAGAGAGAGAAGAGGTGAGAAACTTCCTAAAACAGCTGTAATATGGTTCAAGGGCTATAACACTGAAAATGGTTAAGAGGCCCAGAAGGGGACCTGCAGCAAAGCCGGTAGTGACAAGCCTGGAAGGCGCGCTGCAGAAGAGTCAACAGTCATGGCAGAAAGCTGCTGCTAAGAAAGCATCCAAGAGAGCTGAGCAAGCTGCTATATTTGCTATGAGCTGGGCTCGTCAGCACCGGAGAGGCCGAAGGCAGCACAGGAGTCAAGCTGGCCTGCCTTTGACTGCGGCAGACACCCCAGCTGTATTGAGGGTTGTAACCCTAAGGCCAAGAGGTTGCCAGGCCTGAGGGTCAAGAAGAGGCTAAGAGGAGACCTGTCCTAAAGGGTCAGAGAGATGGTGTGCACAGCCAAGAAGGGGCATGCATGGCCGAGAGAAGGGCATGCGAGAGCTGTCCTGGCTGGGAGCTATCCTGCACTGAAAAAGGGGAAGGATGGCCTTTCCACCTCAGGGAGCCTTCATACTTCGCCTATGTGCTTCCTAATCCTGATCCCAAGTTGTTCCTGTTACTTCCAAGTTGATCCTGATCCCAAGTTGTAGTCTGTTACTTCCCTCATACACCACATAACTGTGAGTATGGTCTGTGAGTTCTATTTGGCCATCATAACAAATTATTGAAACTAACAGAGAAGTAGAGAGTATTGTGGGCGGAATAGATAGTGTCAGAAATGGTGAAAAAGTTGGAGAGTGAAGGTTTGTTTGACCTTTATCTCATAGGAATCAGCTTTGTGCTGATTCTGATTCTCATCCCTCAGGAAATTAGGCAATTCCTTACACTGTATCACATGCATTTTATAGAATTTTAAAGTAAATTTACATTTTAAAAAGAAATATCATTTGAAAATCAGATCTTGCATAAACTAACTATGGTACATAGATACAATGGAGTACTATGCAACAATAAAGAACAATGATGAATCTGTGAAGCATCTCACAACATGGATGAATCCGGAGAGCATTATGCTGAGTGAAGTAAGTGAATCACAAAACGGCAAATACTGTATAAGACCACTACTATAAAAACTCATGAAAAGATTTACACACAAAAGGAAATGATCTTTGATGGTTACGAGGGACGGGAGGGTTAGGGAAGGAAAAACACTAAATAGACAATAGATAAGTGGTAACTTTGGTGAAGGGTAAAACAGTACACAATACTGGGGAAGCCAGCACAATTTGTCCAAGGCAAGGTCATGGAAGCTCCATAGACACATACAAACTCCATGAGGGACCAAATTACTGGGCTGAGGATTGTAGGGACCATGGTCTCAGGGAACACCTAGTTCAATTGGCATAACATAGTTTATAAAGAAAATGTTCTACATTCGACTTTCGTGAGTAGTGTCTGGGATCTTAAAAGCTTGTGGGTGGCCATCTAAGATACTCCACTGGTCTTACCCCATCTGGAGCAAGGGAGAATGAAGAAAACCAAAGACACAAGGGAAAGATTAGTCCAAAGGACTAACAGACCACAAGTACCACAGCTTCCACTGCACTGAGTCCACCACAACTAGATGGTGCCTGGCAACCATCACCAACTGCTCTGACAGGGATCACAATAGAAGGTCCTGGACAGGGCTTGAGAAAAATGTAAAACAAAATTCTAACTCACACACACAAAAAAGACCAGACTCACTGGTTTGACAGAGACTGGAGAAAACCCAAGAGTATGGCCCCTGGACACACTTTTAGCTCAGTAATGAAGTCACTCCTGAGGTTCACCCTTCAGCCAAAGATTAGACAGACCCATAAAACAAAATGAGTCTAAATGGACACTCCAGCCCAGGGGCAAGGACAAGAAGGCAGGAGGAGACAGGAAAGCTGGTAATGGGGACTAGAAGGGGAGAGTATTGACATGTTGTGGGGATGGCAGCTAATGTCATAAAACAATATGCATATTAATTGTTTAATGAGAAGCTAGTTTGCTCTGTAAACCCCTTCTAAAGTACAATTTAAAAAATAATAATAAATAGCAAATCTTGCAATCCCTTAGACTATCTTTAATTTTTTAAGGGTGAAAATTATTTTCCAAACATCTTGGTAAAAGACTACTGTTTCCACTCTTTTAAGTCAAGGGAGGAAGGTTTGTCTCATGCCTAGGTTTTTATAGATACTCATTTTTATTCCAATTTTCAGAAATAAATTTTCCCATGTGCTGCCTGGACATTACCTTTTATACACATAAAAGAAGTTGTGTGAGAAAAGGGGAAAAAAAGCTTTTTTTTTCTTGTACTGTTTATTTCACAACATGTCTATTGTACGTGGCAAATCAGGGACAAGGACCTGAGGCAGTGACATTTCAGGTGAGGCCTTTACAAGGGGGAAAATGGACAACGGAGTGTCTCCTGTGAGGACTCCAAAATAGATTGGCTGGGATTTTTGTTCAGAGATAACTAAAAGCAATAAAACTAGTCCCCCTCACCACCTTTTTCCTTTTGCAATTGAGGGAGAGATCTTAATTTTTTTAATATGTGGGAAAAATATAACCTTTTTTTGGTTTGAAGTGATGCTCAGAACTTTTTTTTTTTTAGTCCTCAGTCTTGCCCTTCCCTACTGTGTGACTTGACTTCACAGGTTAATTAACCAACCAAGAATCAAGCAAATGCTGCTACTGACTGTCTAGGTGCCCAGCACTATCCTAAGTCCTAAGAGAAATTTAAGACTATGAAACAGTCACCAATCTCCAGGTACTGAGATCTATTATGGTAGTGCCTAGGGACATGGTATGGCTGAAATGACTTTTTGAAGTCCATTTCACCCAGCACTTTACCTCTTTGGACCCTGCTCTTCTCTCTCTAGCCTACCTCTCACCTGTGTGTCCCTTCCCAACAACCCAAATGTCTTCTTCCCCCTTTTGCCAATCTCACTCCATTCCCCTTTACCTTCTTTATATTGAATTATGTTTTCTCAGAACTAAGCTGGGCATTAAAGATCTTCTAGTTCAGCTTTCTTCAAAATGTTTTTTGATCCTCCAAACCTCTTTCCACAGAAAATCTTACATAAAACCCCCAAGATTTAAAGCTGATGAAGTGTAACTGCTCTGGGAAGAGGAGCACAGGGCATCATGCTTCACCCACTCAACCCTCATGAGTCAGAAGCAACCACAACAAGAAAGTACTGGGGTCAAGGCTGAGGAGTGAAACAGTGCTCACATGAACAAAAAGCTCTGTGGTCCAGGATGGATTTTGACATGACTGGTTTGTGCAGGGAGACATGACAACTTGCCTTCCCTTCTGAGGGAACAGCTTGATGCTCGCCTGTCAGCTCCATCACTGAGCAAGTTTCCACTCCTTGCCTCACCCCTCTCCACGATGGTAAGATATACCATCAGATGAATAGTCAGTCCTCTTCTCTCTTTATAATGTAACAACACAGATATTTATAAAGCTTCCCCTAGCTTTTGAAAGTCAGTACAATTAAAGCACAATGCATCTTAATTGCCAGGCTCCCAACCCTGTGCAGAATGAATGGCAGCAGCCCTAAATAAAATAAGCGCTGACTCTGAGCTGAAGAAGGGTGAGGAAGCCAAGTGGGATTTTTGTCAGTGTGACCCAGACAAAACAGTTGCATCTAAGGTGCTCAGTTTTCCATATTGCTTTTACCAAGCTTCTAAAACTATTTTTATATCCATCATTTCCTCTGTCTCACAGTTGGCCTGGAGGCAGGGAGAGAAAAAGACAATTCAGTTTTCCTGGAGAAAGAGAGATCTAGTAATTCAAGGGGCACAGGAGATGTCAACTTCCTCATCATCAACATAACAATAGCAGAAAGTAGTTGGCCAAATTTTAAGGGTCTCAGTCCTGGCTTTGCCACTTAACCATTGGTATGGCCTTGGACAAGAAACTTGATTTCTCTGCTTCAGCATCTTCACTTGTATAATGACTAGTAATATATTAGTACCTACTTGATGGTCTTGTTGATGGATTAAATGAGTTACATGTGTAAGTATGTGCTCAATAAGTGTGAGTTATTATTTGTGTAGTGCTTTATGCCTTATGTTATAGATTGAATTGTGTCCCCCAAAAATGAATGTAAACTTGGCTGGGCCATGATTCCCAGTATTGTGTGATCATTTTGCTACCTGATGTGATTTTCCTATGTGTTATAAATCCTGCCTCTATGATGTTAACGAGGCAGGATTCAATCTACAAAATTATGTTGTATCTTGAATCAATCTCTTTTGAGATACAAAAGAGAGAAGCAAGCAGAGAGACAGGGGGACCTCTTACCACCAAGAATGAAGAACCAGGAAGGGAGCACATCCTTTGGACCCAGGGTCACTGCACTGAGAGGCCCCTAGACCAGGGAAAGATTGCTGGCAAGGCCCTTCTCCCAGAGGTGACAGAGAGAAAGCCTTTCCCTGAAGCTGTTACCCTGATTTGGACTTCTAGCCTACTAGACTGTGAGAGAATAAATTTCTGTTTGTGAAAGCCATCCACTTGTGGTATTTCTGTTACAGCAGCACTAGATAACTAAGACAGCTTACATAGAATTTCCATAGACATTATCATCTCTTGACCAGCATCTGGTCCATTTGGCCTATGCATTTGGAAGAAATTCAGGACATTGGGTAAGCATGGGGGTCCTTTACTGAATGTGTCACCAGGAAGCTAGTCTTTCAGATATGGTTTTCCAGGCCCAGGCCCACCTCTTCTCCATGCCCTGGAAAAGCACTCTGCCAGGTCTTTAGGACATGCCCTCTCCTCTGGAAAAAGCTTCTACTCAGGAAATAGGAACTTTCCCTCATCTCTCACCCAGCAGAATGGAGAATTATGCACATTGTTGCTTTAGTCCCAGCAGTCCTTATCTCCCTACTGCCAAACACCACTAGACAGTCTTTAGAATGCCAATTCTGGGTTAAAGGAATTAAGCTGTGTCATTTCCCCTGGTAAAACCTTCAGATGCTTTACGAAGCAATGTCCCAAAGCTACTCAACCTTTTCTTCATGAGGTGCCTGGCACCATCCCTCCCCCACACTCTAGGCAGGGAAAGGATAGGGGGGCTGATATTTTTAGAGACCCTAGTGTGTGTAAGATAGCATACTAGGTTATCGCCATCCATACAGATAAGGAAATGGGGCTGACAAGGGGCGAAGTATCTTGTCTAATGCACCACAGTGGGTGAAAGCTCTGGCTTCGGCATTTACCAGCTTTGTGATCTTCCACAACTCTGAGCTGAGTTTTCACATCTGTAAAACTCGAATAATAATGGTACACATCTTATAGACTCCTTGTAAAAATTCAATAGTTAATTCATTAATTATGCTTAGCACAGTGGCTGGCACATACAAGAGCCCAATAACTGTTAGGTTTTATTATTATTATGTAAAAAAGGAAGAGCTTCTCAATTGGCATAACATAGTTTATAAAGAAAATGTTCTACATTCTACTTTGGTGAGTAGCATCTGGGGTTTTAAAAGCTTGTGAATGGTCATCTAAGATACTCCACTGGTCTCACCCCATCTGGAGCAAGGGAGAATGAAGAAAACCAAAGACACAAGGGAAAGATTAGTCCAAGGGACCAACAGGCCACAACTACCATGGCCTCCTCCAGACTGAGTGCAGTACAACTAGATGGTGCCTGGCTACCACCGCCGACTACCGCCGCCGACTGCTCTGACAGGGTTCACAATAGAAGACAGGGCTGGAGAAAAATGTAGAACAAAATTCTAACCCACACACACAAAAAAAAATAAGACCATACTTACTGGTCTGACAGGGATTGGAGAAACCCCAAGAGTATGGCCCCCAGCCACCTTTTTAGCTCAGTAATGAAGTCACTCCAGAGGTTCACCCTTCAGCCAAAGATGAGACAGCCCCATAAAACAAAATGAGACTAAACGGGCACACCAGCCCAGAGGCAAGGACTAGAAGGCAGGAGGGGACAGGAAAGTTGGTAATGGGGAACCCAGGGTCGAAAAGGGGAGAGTGTTGACATGTCGTGGGTTTGGCAACCAATATCACAATACAATATATTGATTGTTTAATGAGAAGCTAGTTTCTTCTGTAAATCTTCATCTAAAGTACAATAAAAATAAAATAAAGTAAAAGAAAGAAATAAAAAAGGAACAGCTGCTAGGGTTTACTCTGCTTTTTTCATTACACCAAGTGGGGCTCTTGACTGAGAACAAAGGCTTTGTCTGCTAATGGAAAAGCTTTAAAATCCCCCAGCCAAGCTGATGGCGTGGGGCAGGGGAAGCAAGTGTGGCTATCACCTCTACCTTCTTTGAGGGGCGAGTTGTTTTGTCGAATCTATGATGCAATTCACTTACTCATCTTTACTGAGAAACGGCAGTCCGATCTGTCTTTGAATCCTCTCATGGACAGGCTATTCACTGCCTAGGAAAATCAGCCCATTCCATTCTGAACACCTCTTAATGGAACGCCAGAGCCCCTTCTCTGCTCCTTCTAGTTCTAACGTCCCGTTCTCCCTCCACCCTCCTTCCACCTCCTCCCTCACCTCCCCCTTCCTCCCTCACCTCCCCCTTCCTTCCTCACCTCCCCCTTCCTCCTTTCCTCTTCCCCTTCCTTTTCTCCTTTACACCCCCTTTTCTCCCTCGTTCCCTCTTCCCCCCGTGGAACCTGAGGTCCCTCTCTTTCCATTGAAGTAACTATCCAAAGTCACTGACCATGCACCAGGTCTTCCGGTCTAGTCACTGGACTGGCTGACGCGAACTCGGTCTCCAACAGGGTTGTTTTTTTTTTTTTTTTTTTTTGCAGAGTCTTTCAGAAGCAAAGCTTTTTATCATCATACCCTTATGGCTCGGCCTTCTGATCCACTAATGTCATCCATCAGTCCTCTGGATTTCCATTATTAACCCCATCCAAAACCACATAAAACGTGAAATGGGTTGATCTAATGTTTTGAAGCCCCGCTGGGCTAAATGCAAACCAAGAAAAGGGCTGAGGCGCAGGGGATGGCTCTCAGGCGCCGACGCACGCAGAGCCATCGCGGGTTGGGATCCTCCGCTGGCAGCAGCCGGGCTACAGCTCCGGCTCCTCCCGAGCCGCCACCGGCAGCGCGGCCACTTTAAGAGAGGGGCGGGGCCCTGGCGCAGGCAAGGCAGGGCCAGCCCACCGGGCTGCTTTTCCTTTTTGATCCATTCAAAAATTACTCATTGCAAATTCCCGGACTGCTTGGGGCTGAGAAGGAAGGGGGCGGAGGAACGAGGGTTTCTGCGGACGCCGCGCGGGGGCACTGGGGCCCGAGTAGCTGCCAGCAGGTCCCGCAGAAGCAGCCCAGCGGCGGCTCTGGCTCCGGTGGCCTCACCAGGAAGAGGCAGCGTCTCGACACTGGGCAAGCCCCGAGCCGACGCCGCTGCCGCCACCGCCACCCGCCTCCCGCCTCCCGCCTGGCTGTTGGTCTCCAAGCCCTCTCCCCTCCTCCTTCCCGACGCCCCTGACCGGCGCCTCCCGGCGATGGCTGGCCGCTGAGCCATCGCTCGGTACGGCCCTCCCACCCCCAGCGCTCTCGGCATGGCCGCGCGAGAGGAACTGTACAGCAAAGTCACCCCCCGGAGGCACCGCCAGCAGCGCCCCGGCACCATCAAGCATGGATCGGCGCTGGACGTTCTACTTTCCATGGGCTTCCCCAGAGCCCGCGCGTGAGTGGCCGGGCGCCAGCCCTCGCGACCTTCGCGACTCGCCTACCCACCCCTCGGCTTCGCTCCGGCTCGCCTCCCCGCGCCTGCTGACAGGCGGCGCGAGTCCAGTGTCCACGACCTGTTGTGGGCACGATGGGCGCGCCGGCTGCCTGGACTGGGATCCTCTGGGCGGGGGTCCAGGGGCAGACGCTGCGCGGGAGCTTGCTTTTGAATGCTTAAGTCTGTGGGGCCAGGGCACCTGGTTCGAGCCCCGGGTACCGTGCTCTGCGCCCTGCGCCCGCGGGACGGGACTAAGCCATTCTCCAGAGCGCTCCCTGAGGTCCCTACCGCAAAGCCCCTGGGAGGCGGGACCCGACAGAGGCATCCTTTCTATCCTGAACGTTGGGCTGGCGGGGGATCCTCGGGTGGCTGGGAAAGGACAAGGGACTGTAGGGCAGGCAGGCCGGCGCCCTACTGCTGTGGTTTCCAGCTCCGGATGTCGCTTGCTCGTTAGGTTTCCCTCCGGAGTAGGAGGAGCGGGAGCGTGGGTGTTGCTGCGTGTTCATTGATTGGGAAGATGGAATGAGAAGGAGAAGCGATTCTTCCAGGGGACCTAGGTTCTTGTCAGTGGTGACGGCAGCGCAGAAATCTGTGGGTGCCTGAGAGTACGGAGGGGGAGCTGTCCTCTTTCATCTTTCTTTCCTTTGGAGGGTGGGGTAGGGAAGGGCAGAGATGGGGGCTGGTGGCTGTCTCTGCAGCCTGCTGGGCAGAGGCCTGGTTGCCAGCATAGGGAGCAGGAGCAGGAGTCCTACGCTGGTCAATCCAGTCAGTGGGCTGGAAGCCCGCCTAAGAGCAAGCTAAGGCCCTGTGGCCAGGACATTATCCCTCGGGTCCCTGTCTCTAAACAGCGGGCAGATTTCTTGAGTTTCTTAGGAAAGGACATTAAAAACAAAACAGTGCCATCGAGTCGATTCCGCATCTTAGTGAACCTGTAGGACACGGTAGAACTGCACATAGGGTTTCCAAGGCTGGAAGTCTTTCATGGAAGCAGACCACCACATCTTTCTCCCATAGAGAGGCTGGTGGATTTGAACCTCCAACCTTTCAGTTAGTAGCCAGATTAGTAGCAAAGGGCTTTTAACCACTACACCACAGGGCTTGGTGGGGATATAGAGGTCTGAAATCCTGTGGGGCGCTGCCTCTTTGCCTCTTTGAATTATATCACCTCGATGGGAGAGTTGGAAACACTTTATCAGGAAGGGCCAAGTTAATAAGAGTTCTTTTATTTATTATTTATTTATTGTCCCCTTTCCCAGGGGATAATGCAGGATCTCCTTTCCCCTACCCCTGAGCAAACCTTATTTACTCTCTTCTTTCCTAGCTTGGCTGTAACCTTTTAATCACAGCAGACCCTTGAATCTGTCATTCCACCCAGCCTGCTGAGACAGGTTGGAATGGCCTTGGAAGGCCATGAAATGTACTGATGATTTCTGTCTCCTGCTGACTTCCAAACTCAAGGTCCAAACGCCAGAGTTCCAGGAGGAAGATGTGGTGGGCTCTGTGGAGGGTGCGCCTGTTGTGCGTTCTGTGAGTGAGGTCCTCTGTGTGGATGATCTGATGTGTGTAGCTTTCCTTAAGAACTGGCGCTTGAAGCAGGGAAGTCTGCTGAACACTGCAGAATTAGCATAGTCCCAGGCTGCCTTTTCTGAAATGAGGCTGATGTTAAGAAACTAAATTGCTTAATTAAGGGAAGGACTACTGAACTGAACTCCTCAGATATCATGTTGCTATCCAAACTAGCTTGAAGGGGACGTCTGTATTCCTGCACTGGGTTCTGGCGGCCTTGTACGTGTCCTGACAGATTAGTATGATCGTCCAATTTTGGCTCTCCCAACCCCAGAGATCTCATAATAGCCAGCATTTATTAACCATTTGCTGTATACTGTTCTGAACACTTTACCTGTATTGTCCATTTCATCCTCCCAGCAACCCAATGAGGAAGGTACCATATGCCCATTTTATGAATGGAGAAACTGAGACTTAGATTACTTAACTTGCTCGGGGTCACACAGTAAGCGGTGAAGCTAGGATTCAAGCTCAGGTAATGTGTGTGCACAGCTCAGGCCCCAGAGCCAGGATGTAAATGAGTTAACGCTCATAAAATGCTTAGAACAGTGCCTGGCACGTAGTGGTCAGTTTTTAAGTGTTAGCTACTTACTAGTTTCCTGTGGCTGCTGTGACAAATTACCACAAACTGAGTGGCTTAAAAAATTAAGAAATTTATTTTCTCACAGTTTTGGAGTCCAGAAGTTCAAAATCAGTATTGCTGAGCCAAAATCAAAGTGTTGGCAGAGCTGTGCTGACTCCAAAGGCTATAGGGGGGAATCTATTCATTGCCTCTTCTAGTTTCTGGTGGCTGCTGCCATTCCTTGACTTGTAGCTGCATCAGTCCAGCCTCTGTCTCCATGATCATATTGCCTTCTCCTCTGTGGGTGTCAAATCTCCCTCTTCTTCCCTCTTATAAGGATACACGTGATTGCATTTAGGGCCTACCTGGACCATCCAGAATAATCTCCCCACCTTAAGATCCTTAACCACATCTGCAAAGTCCTCTTCTGACATATAAGGTAACATTCACAGGTTTTAGGGATCAGAGCATGAGTATCTTTTAGGGAGCCGTTATGCAGCCTACCACAACTACTGTTAATATTATTGCTAGCTTTCCTTCCTAAAGAGGGGCAGAGTGTATCACGATGAAACAGTGTGGGTGGGAGAGACGTCGGGCTTGATGCTTTGTCTTTCTTATATTCTTAGAGGGGGGGCCCTGGAGGTCACCTGACATAGCTCACCTCCCTACTCAGGCTGGCATGTCTTCTACTTCAATCCAGAAAGGCTGATGAGGTCAGCCTTTCCCATAATACCTTAGGTCAGTAAGAAGAGGGATCTCTCCATGGGGCTATCTGAGATTCCAGATTCCTGGCATTTAATTTCATTTTGGAGAGTTGAGAAGAAACAGTGCAAGGCCGTTGGGCTTCGCTTATGAAGTTTAGCCTTTTTGTAGAGCCTTTAGACTGGAGGGAGGAGCATGATGAAAATTAGGAGAGAGAAGTGATGGTCTCCTGGTCTCAGGAAGATGGGGGTGTGATGCCTGCAAAAGGGATTACATGGATGTCTGGAACATGGCCATTTTTGAGAGAATGGAAGCAGCCCGGGCTGATAGTTCTGGATTCGCCTATGAGTGGTAAATGGGTCTGGTGCTGTGCTGCAGCAAGAAGGACCCATGGTAGGGCTCTGGGTGGACCCCCAAAAAGGCCCAGGTTCCATCCCCACCTGTGCTGTGGTCTCAGAAAAGTCACCTAACCCCCTCAAGTGCCTCACTGGCTCTCTCTAAGGGGAACAGGAGGAAGATTAATTAGTGCAGGCTTACTAAGTGCTCAACAGAGCTAAAAGGAGAGGCATATGCAGTTCTCAGCCGACAGCAGGGTGACCTTGGGGTATGTTCTCTCTAGCTCATTACTCCCCTGGAGTTGTGCTAGGTTTTTTCCATCCCAAAATATGAACTTTAGTCCAACTTAGTGCTATAGAAGAATCTGCCTTATGCAAAAGAATTGAGAAGCGGCCATTTTTATGATGTGTGTGTGTGTGTGTGTGTGTGTGTGTGCAAGCAAGTACAAGGTAAGGGGGTATTAGGGAGATAACTGGAAAGAAACTTTTAAGGGGTCAAAATGATCTGTCTCTTCCTCCTTCTTTCTATGCCCATTAGCCTTTCCCTGTTCCAAAAGTTCTACAAATAAAGGTTCAACTTTATTGAGACTGGAGTGAGATTGGTGTGAAGGAAAAGGAAGAGCATGTGTCAGAGACCTGTGGGAAGCCCTGTGGGAAGACGATGCCTCAGAGGCCAGGAGAGGGTCTGAGGATATATGACACGGGAGGAAGCCAGGTCAGGAACTCTGATAGAGCTGTTGCTTTGGCCAGCTCTGTTTGATTTCAGAGCACTAATAACCACCTACTGACCTCTGTGCTTTTGGGAGGAAAGAGACTCTCATCGCTTCCGTAGCTTGGGACCAATTGTGGGACTTTGAGCAGTCACTGGATAATTGAAGAGTCCTTGCTGATACAACCCTAACTTTTTTTAAGGCTGCCTATGGCTAGAACTTTCTTTGTATACAGCAAATGACTTTCGCATGTTTACTGACAATTGAGAGATAATAATCCTGTGAAAGAACACAGTGGCAGGGTTTGGGGCCGTGAGTTCTAGTCAAGCTTCTGACCAGCGTTTGAAGGTTTTCAATTATTCCGTTTAACCCCTTTTCCTCAGTATTTTCGTTAGCTTCTATGCATAGTAATACCTGTCCTGTGTACCTGATGGGGATTTGCAAGAACAAAATGAGAGACTGGTTGGGAAAGGACTTGGAAAACGTAAAAATATAATCTGGACACAAGAGAGTATGATGATATTATTGTGTTGGATTGGAAGAAAAGGAAGGAGATGAGATGGTTGTTGAGGTACCGTGAGAGGATTTACATGTGTTATTGGAGTGTCCTTTTTTTCCTGCTGAGGAAATCTAAACATGCCTAATTAAAAAGCAGGAAGTGGCAGAAGGAATGTGCTGCAATAAACCCCTTCTTTTGACTTTGCTTTGGACGGTAAGCTGTGTGAGCTATGCCTCACTGCCCAGAGATAAGGAACTCAGAGTTGGCTGCACAAGGAGTTAAGAGGCATCTTGCAGAGCCCGTGAATTAAAGTATCGAGTTTCTCTGCTTTCTCTTGCTTACCTGCTTGCTGACATTGGATCCTCTGAAAGCACTTGGTCTGAAATGTAGCTGACTCTGGGGTGGGGGCTGAGGCTGCTTTTCCAGGGGCCTTGGATAGAAAGACAAGACAAACTGGGGCCCACTGGGAGCTGAATGGATCTTATAGGTTGGCAGGGTAAAGAAGTCTCTAATCTACCCACCATGACCGCGTACCCACACAACACTCCCTAACATTTGTACACTCTTCTGTAGTTTACGAATTACTCTCACAGACACTAAATATCCTCTTGATCAACACAGCAGTCCCATGAGATTGTTGTTGCTAGCTGCCATCCATCTTGTCAGCCCCCAACTCATGGCGACCTCTTGCACAATGGGATCAGACTGTTGTGATCCATAGGATTTTCATTGACTGATTTTCAGGAGTAGATTGCCAGGCCTTTCTTATTACTCTTAGTCTAGAAGCACCGCTGAAACCTGCATCATAGCAGCATACAAGCCTCCACTGACAGATGAGTTGTGGTTGTGCATGAGGTGCATTGGCCAGGAATTGAACCTGGGTCTCCCACACGGAAGGTGAGAATTCTACCACGGAGCTACAACTACCTTCCCTGTGAGATTAAGCAGATGATAAAAGACTCATTTTAGTTATGAGGATACTTGAGGCTCAGAGGAGTCTAGAGACTTGCTCAAGGTCATACCTGGTCATACCATACAGTTGGAACACAGGGGCAGCATCACCTCAAGAGCCTAAGCCTAAAAGGCAAATTCGGTGAACTTTCCAGTCCATGCAGGAGCAGTGGTTGAGAAAGAAAGACATGACCATGCTTCCTTTTGAACTTTATTGAGGTATAATTTATGCACAATAAACTAAACCTATTTAAAGATGGATGAGTTTTGACAAATGAATACATACGTGTAAATCACTACCACAAGATACAGCACGTTTATCACCCCTAAAAGTTTTTTTGTGTCCTTTGTTGTCAATGCCCTCTCCACCCCTACCCCCAGGAACCCCAATCTGCTTTCTGTCACTGTAGATTAGTTTGGGTTTCTACAACTGCATAGAAATAGAATCATACAGTGCATACTTTTGTGACCGACTTCTTTCATTCAGTATAATATTTTTGAAATTCATCCATGATGTTGCATGTATCAGTAGTTTGTCCCTTCTTATGGCTGGGTAAACTTTGACATATTTTAATGTGCTAATATCATTATGGAGCCCTGGTGGCACAGTGGTTAAGAATTTGGCTGCTAACCAAAAGGTTGCCAGTTCAAATCCACCAGCTGCTCCATGGAAACTCTATGGGGCACTTCTACACTGTCCTATAGGGTTGCTATGAGTCAAAGTTAACTTGACAGCAAAGGTTTTGGTTTTTTTTTTTTTTTAGTATCATTATAACTCCTTGCCCAGAGCTTCTATGAAAATTCCTTCTACACCCTAATTTCTACTAATAGATTTTTAGAGCACCTTAGAGATTACCATGTAGATTCATATACACAATCACTATTAATTTGCAGACACTGGTAATCTTACGAGGAAACCAAGGCTCTGATGATTAAGGACTTTGCCCACCATGTCCAGACAATGAAGAGCAGAGGTGGCTCCCCAGCCCTGCATGATGACTATCCTGTGGTTTTGTCACAACTCTGCCCCTACCCTCAGCCGCCTCATACTCCAGCTGCCTTCCACAGAGTGGACAGTAATTCTCAGAGCTAAAACCTTCGTTTTCAGAGAGGCAACAAACCTAGGAAATCAAGTGTCTCCTGCAGGCTTTGTTCCCTCTGAAGACAGGCAGGCGAGGTGGCCAGTCAGCACCACCGCCATCCCAGCACACATCTACTGTTTGCAGCAGCCAAGTGTCCCTCTACTTGAGCAACTAGGAAATGAATGGACCCAACCATTATCTCCCCCTATGTCTCCTGCCATTGTGACAGAGAAGTCTGAACTCTTGGCAGTCTGTTTGGACAGCCTGTGTTGGAATCCCAGCTCTGCCCCTTACTAGCTCACTGACCAGGGCAAGGTGCTAAACACTCTAATCTCAGTTTTCCTGCCTGTTACCACGACCAGTACCAGTTGCTGTCAAATTGATTCCATCTCATGGAGCCCCGCATGTGTAGCAGAATAGAACTGTAGGGTTTTCAATGGCTGATTTTTTAGAAGTAGATTGCCAGACCTTTCTTCCAAGGTACCTCACTTTTTTTTAATTGTACTTTAGATGAAGGTTTACAGAGCAAATTAGCTTTTCATTAAACAATTAACATACATATTGTTGCCAACAATACAATTGTTAATATACAATTCTTGCCAACCTAACAACATGTCAACACTCTCCATTTCTCGAACTTGGGTTGCCCATTACTAGCTTTCCTGTCCCCTCCTGCCTTCTTGTACTTGCCCATGGGCTGGTGTGTCCATTTAGTCTCGTTTTGTTTTATGGGCCTGTCTAATCTTCAGCAGAAGGGTGAACCTCAGGAATGACTTCATTACTGAGCTAAAAGCGTGTCCGGGGCCGATACTCTTGGGGTTTCTCCAATCTCTGTCAGACCAATAAGTCTCGTCCTTTTTTTTTTGGTGAGTTAGAATTTTGTTCTACATTTTTCTCTAGCTCTGCCCGGGACCCACTATTGTGATCCCTGTCAGAGCAATTGGTGGTGGTAGCTGGGCACCATCTAGTTGTGCTGGACTCAGTCTGGTGGAGGCTGTGGCAGTTGTGGCCCATTAGTCCTTTGGACTAATCGTTCCCTTGTGTCTTTGGTTTTCTTCATTCTCTCTTGCTCCAGATGGGGTGAGATCAGTGGAGTGTCTTAGATGGCCACTCACAAGCTTTTAAGACCCCAGACGCTGCTCACCAAAGTAGAATGTAGAACACTGTTTATAAACTACGTTATGCCAGTTGAGCTACATGTTTCCTGAAACCATGGTCCCCACAGCCCTCAGCCCAGTAATTTGGTTCGTCAGGGAGTTTGGATGTATCTATGGAGTTTCCATGACCTTGCCTTGGTCAAGTTGTGCTGGCTTCCCCAGTATTGTGTACTGTCTTACCCTTCACTATTTAGTTAAAAACTCCAACCTTTTGGAGTGCGTTAACCCTTTTTGCTATCTGGGGACTCCTCCTATTTGTTAAATGCTGTTAATGACAGTACTTACCTCAAAAGCTGTTGTTAGGGTTGTTGTTGTTGTTAGCTGCTGTGAAGTTGACCCGACTCATGGTGACCTCATGCACAACAGAATGAAATGTAGAACCGCTGCCCTGTCCTTTGCCATCCCCAGGACCGGTTGCAGATCAGACATAGTCATTGTGACCCATTGAGTTTTCATTGGCTGATTTTTTGGAAACTGATCTTCAGACCTTTCTTCCTAGTCCATTTTAGTCTGGAAGTTCTGCTGAAACCCGATCAGCGTCATAGCAAGTAATGAGGTATTCCTGCCACCCAAGCAGAGATGTTATTCTGCAGGATTCCCTTTGTTTACTCTTAAGCATGCAGCAAGGCCTGGTCAGAGAGTTTCCTCCACTTTCCCTCTTCCCCAATCCTCACTGAACCATGGGCATGAAGTGGTGAGAGTGGGGCAGAATCCGACAGACGGCTTCCCCCTCAGCACTTCACCCCACTTGCGCGGGCCTCTCTCTGCATGGAGAGGGCTCTGAAGGGTGCAGGGCTTGAGTGGAAGCAGAGCTGGAGCAGAGCCAGTACCACCCAAGTTGCTGACTCTAATAAATGGCCAGAGGTGGGAATTTGAATGGGTATCATATGGCTGTCTTCTGATTAGTCTTAAATGGAATCAGACTCAAGCCCTGGAGAGATGCAGAAAAAAGTGCACTCGCGAATGGATCCTCTTTGTACTGTGATGGGCACAGCCCCAAACGGGCTGCAGAGTCACTGTGGGGAGAATGCCATATTTGCGGTTCTCATCAGGACTGAAAGCCCTGTCCAAGTCAGAGGCTTATGGGGGAACCTGCTGTTTCTCTTCCCTGGAAGATGGATACCCAGGCAGTGACCTGAGTCCTCTGGACCCTCTGCCAAGGGGTTCAGGGTGGGTGGTAGTTGATCCCCTTTCTTGGTGGGGGTTGTTCCATTTTGCTAATGTCCCTATTTTCCTTATGACTTCGCAGTCACGCCCTTTGCCACCTACTATTAATGAGGGTGAGGCCTACGGTGGATTGATACAGATGGACATCTAGAAAGTGCCAGAGCTCTTACTGTGTGCACAGCATCCTGTTAGATTGCAGTGGCGTCACTAGGGTTGGGGGAAGGTGTGGACTGCACCTCCGGACACTGTCGGGGGGCGGGGTGTGGCACCAAAATAACCCCAGGGTCCGAGGCAGCAGCCACTGGCGAGCCGGCGCAGCCAGGGGAGGGGCTGCCAAGGCCCTACTAGGGTTAGTGTCACTCGTCACCCCGTGCAGTTACTTGTCACCACGACCACCATCATCCCCTCCTTGTCACCGTCACCGCCAGTCAGGGTGTGGGTGGTGTGACCTCGCTCGCTGGCCATTGCGCAAACAGGAAGATCCCCCCCTTGGCCAATGCAAGAGTGGGGGAGCTGCGGGGAGCTGCGTGGGGTGGGGCCGGATGGCGGGGCCTCGTGGCACCCGCAGCCAGGCCCTGCCCCTCCAGGGGGGGTTCACCAGCCTACCTGCCCCTCCCGGAGGGTGGGGGAATGACACCCTGAGTTACGACACTGAGTGACACCAACCCTATTGACGCCACTGCTAGATTGTATGTAGTCCTTGGGAGGAAAGACGAATGTTAAGTTTCGCCACCTGACACTCTAAAGTCACTCCCTCTCTCTAGCTGCCTGCAGGTCCTCCACAGTGATTTTCTGAGTAGCAGATCTGCCTTTTCTAGGTCTGTGTAAATAAAGATGGACAGATGTACAAAGGCTCTGGACTGCCCACAGCCCGTAGGGAGCCCAGTGGTAACTCAACAGTGAAAGCAAACTAGACTTGCCTTTTTTTCAGACTCTGTCTTTGAGCTCTCATTCTGCTCTCACTTACTGGCTGTTTGGACTCACACAAATCCTTTTTTCTTCCTGGGCCTCAGTGTTCCTGACTGTAAAAGGGATTGAAGTCAACCACCTTGGCGTTCTGGTGGCTCAGGGGTGATATGGACAAGTGCTTTTGGACAACACATGGATGCTTTCACTGCTTTATGCATGCTTTTCTGTTCCAGAGCTCTTGGCTTTTCTATTTGTTTTTTTCCCCCACCAGTGCTTTATTTTCAAATTCTTCTCTTTTCCCTTTAAAGAAAAGTCTTCAGGACTGTTGCTATTCTAGGGAGTAAATAACTGCAAAGAAAGAAAGATACGAGGCAATTACAATAGTGGGGAGTCATTTAACTAGTATATATCAGTATAATTGTCAAATACAATGTGCTTTCCTGCTTAATACAACCAAAGTGCTGGTGAAATGAAAACGGAGGTTAGTGCCTTGAGTCCAGCATCTGGAGGAAATAAATTGGTCTTGCGCACCTTTTTAATTGAAGGGACTTCTTCCCTTCTGCCGAGTCACCAGCTGCCTCTGTATCACTTCGTATTGTGTTCCATTGCCTCTGTGGAAGCGTAAACATTCTTGTATATAAGGCAACTGTGGCAATGAACTCTACCAGGGCCAGGGCTGCTGCCACACGCAGTGGGAAGCTGAAAGAAACACCACTGTCGCATCTCACAGCAGCCTGGAAAACGCCAAGGGGAAGCTGACAGCACAGATGGCCAGAGGCAGCTGAACGGTTTGCTTCTTTCAGGTTTTGTTGGGTAAAGCTTCTCCATGAGTCAGGTAGGAAGATTGTTTAGAATCCTACTTCCGTGTTCAGTGTTCAGCCTCATTCAAAAATATTTACTGAGAGCATTCGTTCTCTAAATGTTTATTCTTTCATCTTGGATAGGAAGTACTGAAAGCGGAAGAAAGAAATCTGCCTTCAGTGGCTGCTTTTATGGACGATCTGTTTAAACACACACAGACACATGCTGTGTGGAGTTCTGGGCCAGTGGCATCTGCTGTCTCATTTCTTAATCAACCTGTCCTTGAGTTGCCCCCTGCCCACCCTTTTTCCTCTTTGCCTAATCAGATTTTACCCATCTTGGTGAACTAGTTCAGCCATAATATGTTTGGCTTCCCTTCTCTCCTCTCTCTCTCTCTTTTTTTCTTTTCCCTTCTTCTTTCTTTCCCTCCCCTCTCCTCTTCTCTCCTTTTATTTGAACCCTTTGGAGCCTTGTTAAACCTCACCCTGTGAAGCAAGCAAAGCAGAGGGGATTATCCCCATTTTACCTACAAAGATGCAAACTGACTGCCCAAGGTTCTCAGTCACTTCCACTCATAATGATCTTTCCTCTTCGGGATCATTCCTCTATCTTGACAACTGAAATCTTTCAAGAATAAGACAAGAAAGAGCAACATGGTGTTTGTCTTATTTCCATGACAATTTTCCTGTGTAATGTCTTTTTTTTTTTTTATAGACACTTCCCCAATCATTTAGGAGTGGCTTTTACAGACTACGGTCACTATAAGTTGGAATCGACTTGATGGCAACAGGTTTTTGGTTTGATTATAGACTATGAAGTCCCTGGCTGGCAGAATTTGTTAAGCCCTTGGCAGCTAACCAAAAGGTTAGCAGTTCAAGTCCACCCAGAGGTGCCTTGGAATAAATGCCTGGCAATCTACTTCCAAAAGATCAGCCACTGAAAACCCCATGAAGCACAGTTCTACTCTGACAGACATGGGGTTGCCATGAGTCAGAATCTACTCCATAGCAAGTGGTTATTATAGACTAGTAGAGCTGGAATACAAACATAATTAGACATATTCTCTGCCCTCAGGAAATGACAATCTAGTGTGGAAGACAGAAAATTATGATAAAATGTCATAAAGTGTGAGAGGATGGGGAGGGCAGTATAACTAAACAGAGTTGAATTAAATTTAAAGTGTAAATAAGATGGGAGCAATGGGCTTCAGTATGAGAGGTAGAGGTTTGGGAAGGTCAGTAGATAGCTCAAGGAATTTGTTCAATATTACACCACAAGTGTAAGATAGAGGCAAATTTTAATTTAAACGTGGTTTTTTTTGAACCATTTGCTCATCATCCTCCCACTATCTATCTCACCACCTCCCTATCTTCACCCCAAGTAAATGAGTACCTTAGATGCTGGATTACCAACCAACCCATTGCCATCAAGTGGATTCCAACTCATAGTGACCCTACAAGACAAAATAGAAATGCCCCATAGGGTTTCCAAGGAGCAGCTAGTGGATTCAAACTGCCGACCTTTTGGTTAACAGCTGAACGCTTAACCACTGTGCTGTATTACTATCTAGTTTATAAAGAAAAGCGAATTATTTGGCTACCAAAAGAGCAGCTGGCCCATAGTTGCGTCTAACTTTAGGTTTTACATTATTTCATTCATTCTTCCATAAAGAATTTACTGAGTGCCTACTATATGCCCAGAGTTGTTAGGGATGTAAAGATTGGCTTCTCCTCCAGAAGCTCAGCCTTTTTCAGGACAGAAAGACAGCACTCACAAATATGATATAATAATACAATTAGTGCCATAGTAGAGGTTTGAAGAAAGGTCTTTGGGATCACAGAAAAGCAATGATTAATGCAACATGAGAGGGTTGAGGAAAGCAGAGGAGGTAACAAGCCAGATCTTAAACAACAAATAGAGATTTTCTAGGCCTAGAAGAGGGAATAGCATGAAATTGAGAGCATAAGGCACATGGGGACTGGGCATTGAAGGGGGAGTAAAGGAGACAGGAGAGAAGCAGTGGGAGATGAGAATGGAGAGGTTGGTTGGGGCCATATTGTCTCCTAGAGGTTATGGGAAGTAGGGTTTCAAAGTACAGAAATGATACAACTGAAGTGTCAGTATAAAGAATGGAATGGAGTAGAGGAAAAGTAGACGTGGAAGCCAGTTAGAAGGTGGTCATAATAGTCCAAGTGAAAGATTAATAAAACTTGAGGAAAACAAACAGATACATGTACACCAATATTCACTGCAGCAGTATTCACAATAGCCAAAAGATGGAAAAAACCTAAAAGTCCATCAACAGATGAATGGATAAACAAAATGTGGTCCATCCATATAATGGAATGTTACTCTGCCATAAAGAGAAATGAAGTCCTAATACATTCTACAACATGGACGAACCTTGAAAACATTATGCTGAATGAAATAAGTTGGTCACAAAAGGACAAATATTGTATTAGCCCACTTATATGAAATATCTGGAATAGGCAAATGTATAGAGACCAAAGTTGGTTAGTAGTTACCAGAGGTGGGAGGGAGGGGAAAGAAATCATTGGTTAGGGAACAGAGCTTCTGTGAAGGATGATGGAAAAATTTGGAAATGGGCAGCAGTGGTGGTTGCACAACATGATGAATGTAATTAATGTCACTAAATTTTACATGTAAAAAATGTTGAAATGGAAGAAAAAAGATTAATAGAGCCAGGTTCTAGAGATATTCTTGAGATTGAATTAAGACTTAAGATCTTTTGAGTGTGAAGAATGGGGGAGCAAAAAAGGTAACTCAAGATTTCAAGCTTGGGAAACTAAAAAGATGGAGACATTTTTAACAAAGATGGAGGAATCAGAAGATGAGGAGATTTTGAGGATGAGGCAACAGGTTTGGTTTGAGACATGTTTTAGGTGTTATGGAACATGTGGATAAAGATGTAGTTGGAAATAGACATCTGGAGCTCAGGGGAGAGGCTAGGGCTGGAAATATAGATTTAGGGACTGACAGCAGTAGAAGCAGAAGCTTTGGTAGTCCACATGGTTAACACTCGGCTGCTAACCGAAAGGCTGGTGGTTCAAACCCATCTAACAGCTCCGCAAGAGAAAGACCCAGCGATCTACTTCCATAAAGATTATAGACGAGAAAAGCCCATGGGGCAGTTCTACTCTGTCACGTGGGGTTGCTATGAATTGAAATGGACTCAACGGCACCTAACAACACGACAATAAATAGTAGAAGCCATGAAAGCAAATGTAATGAACCAGGCAGAGTGTAAAGGATAAGAAAAGAAGCCAGCCTCAAAGACAGAATCCCAGGGAATAAACTGGTTGGTAGAGGAAAAAGAATGGGTGAAGGAGGCTGATGAAGAATAGTTGGAGAGGCAGGTAAAGAACCAAGTAAGAGGTAGTCTGGAGGAAGACAAGGAAGAGAATTGCATGGAAAGTTTTCAAGTCAACAAAATATTACTTTTCTTTGCATTTCCCAAATGAGTACAATCCCTTGGTTGTGAGTGCAGCCAGAGATGTTCCCAGAGGAGGATTCCAAAACCCCTGTGTGGAGTTTCTGATAATCCTCTCTAGCTCCCCCAGTCTGCTGAGGACCAGGACCCTTTGATCCTGCCTAGCTCTTTGACAGCTCTCTTCCCAAAAACTGGTATCTGCTCTCCGAAACTCAGGCTGTTGTCTGAGATCTGGCTCTGAATAGACAGATTACCTGGGCTCTCTGATGTAAGAATCACCTGCCCTTTAGAATTCCCCCACTGCTAAGTTCCGCCTATAGATTTTACCTTCCCTCCATCCCTACCTACCCCCATTCATATCACATCTGAACTTACCTATCCGCACAGGAAACCATACCAAGGCCACCTGATTATCCTTGCTGGATTGACCTTTCATTCATTTCTTTATTAAACAAATCTTCCCGATCATTTACTGTTTGCCAATTGCTGCTCTAAGTGCTGTGAATAAAACAGTGGAAAACCTCAGTTCCTCCCCTTGTTGGTCTCAGGTTGCTGAGTTCCCAGCCTACCATGCACTAAGCTCATGTTGTGTAATTTCCTCTTGTCAGTAAGCCCCTGCTACCACCACCTTTCCCATCAGAAATAGCACATCAAGGAATGCTGGGGATCTATGCACTGTCTACTAGGCATCAAAGTTCATGAGGTGGGTGGTGGCCAGGGCTAGAGTGACATCTGTGCCCCTGTGGGAAGGTTTGCTTCAGTCATCTATGTCATTGTAGGGCAGTGCAATTTGTCCTGCATACTTGAGTCTGTCTGCACTCACCTACAGCCTGGAGACAAGTAGGAACGTGCGGAGTATGGATGGATGTTGGGTTCGTTGATGCTTCGGAGGGAAATGATAACCAAATGGAGGAGGAAACAGAAGACTTTGAACCAGGGTGTACCTGATTCAAGGTTGGAGAAAGTACATTTACACCAAGAAAAGGAAAGCTGTGCTTTACATGGTTATGTCGTATGTTTTGTGAGACTTGAATTTAAAGAGTTGGTAGACACCAAAAATGTAAATATAGACTATGCAGTTTTAAATTTAGGTCAGTTGATGAGTGATGATTCTGCATGAGTTGCCAAAGGATACGAAGAAAAGCAATGTCCTGAACACAGTACTTTGTGAAAGCTGTAGATGTCATCTACTTCACAGAGCTTGGAGGATTGAATGAGCAAAATAGGTGCTCAAGAAATGTTAGTTATTATGCATATCCTACACCATTCCTAGTATTTAATTGTATAATTTAATTGCCCCTGGGTTCAGACTCATGTATGACAGAAGACAGGATTTTCTTCAGGGTGAAGAAGCTCATAAAAGGTTCCTGCCTAGGGTTCCACCGCACCACCAGTTGCCATCAAGTCAGTTCCAACTCACGGCGACCCTGTGTGTGTCAGAGTAAAACCGTGATCCATACGGTTTTCAGTGGCTGATTTTTTGGAAATAGATCACCAGGACTTTCTTCCAATGACTCAAGTGTCCCCATGGAAATAGACTATTCCAGTTTGGATAGAATTCAGGAATGTATAGCTGGAATTGCTAGGAGAGCTGATCTAGTCCAACTCCCTCTTTTTACATATAAGAAAAATGAGCCAAGCAAATGAAATGACTTTTTTCCACATCCAACAGCTTGTCATCTGACAGAACCAGAACTTAGGCCTTCTGACTCCCAGTCCAGCTCACAGTTTCTTTTTTTCACATCAGGCTATTTAACCAAGTCCAGGCTCTGCTCCTGAGAAATAGATTTCTAACAAGGATTTGGCTCTGTTTCTGGAGGAATGGCCTGATCCATTATCTGGATTAATCATTTCATATTGTTTCTCTGTCTTTTCTTTTCTCTTACTCCCCTTCTACTGCCTGTAATTTGCTTGCATCTCAGCCTATAGAAGATGAAGCTAGCTTGTCCATAGGCCAGTTGGAAGGTGAATAGGATGGATGGGTAAGGAAGTGCCACACCAGTGGTAGAGTAGATGATGGAGGTGATCTATAGTTGTCTCAGCCACACACAAAGTAAGAACAAGTTGTATTCTGCTATGGAAGAAAGAAGATTGGCTTAGAGACAAAAGACTGGAATTCAAGTCCTCAATCTGTCGCTTTTTGAGGATGTGGTTTTGAGCAAGTTATTTCTATAAGTTGGATGAATCAAAATGAGGCAATGTATGTAAAAGCAATAAAAAGGACAAAAAGTCATGCTCATGGAAAGTGATGCTATCATTTGTTAGCAGCAGTTGAGCCTGGTACTTTGAGAATCCTGTAGAAAGTCTGGGGCCTGTTGGTCCTGAGTGGTGTCTGGTGGGCTCACTAGTCTTCTTCCCTAACCATGCTCCACTTTTCCTGAGATGATAATTCTGTCAAGGTCAGGAACGTGAGGAGCCATTTGAGAAGCCAGTTTCAGCAAAGTGAACACTTCCTTCTGGAAGCGTAAATTTTCACTTCACCCCTTTTGGAAAGTGGAGACATGAATCATAATGACTTAGCAAGTGGCTTTTGTGAAGTAGAAGAGGTTTTCTAAAATAACGGCAAATGTGGCCAAAGGCTTGTGTGTTAAGTTTTCTATTTTTGCTGTAACAAATTATTACAAATTTAGTGGCTCAAAGCAATGCAAATTTATTCTCTTACAGTTTGGTGGTGAGAAGTTTGAAATGGGTCTTGACTAAAATCAAGGTGCCGGCAGAGCTGCATTCCTTTTGGAAGCTCTAGGAGAGAAGCCTTTTCCAGATCTAGAAGCCACTCACATTCCTTGGCTAGTTAGTGACTCCTCCCTTCATCTTCAAAGCACACCATTCCAACCTCTGCTTCCATCATCATATCTCCTCTCTGTCTCTGCCTCTCCTTCCTCACTTTCCTTTCTGAGGACACTTGTATTTACATCTCCTAGCTCAAGATCCTTAGCTTAATTACATCTGCAAAATTTCTTTTGCTATCTAAGATAACATTCACAGATTCTAGGAATTGGGGCATAGACATCTTTAGAGGTTCATTATTCTCTCTACCATTGTGTGTGTGTGTGTGTGTGTGTGTGTGTGTGTGTGTTTGCACGTACATACTTGGTCTGCATTTCTCTTTAGTTCACAGAGTAGAGGTCTACCAGGCTTCCTTCATTTGCCTTTCCCATGGTTAACTCCTCGTCTGTGATTGCATCAGCCTTCCCCATCCCAACCCGAGTACCAAGTATTCATAGCTAATCTTTACTGAGTGCCTATTGTGTGCCAGATAATATTTTAAACCCTTTACATGCATGTTAGCTTGTTTATCCTTTACAACAACCCTATGAGGTAGGCACTGTTATTATCCCATTTTACAGGTAAGAAAACTGAAGCATAAAACTGAGACTTTGCCCAAGATCACATAGATAAGTGATAGAACCAGGATGCAAAACCCAGGTAGTCTGACTCCAGAGTCAGAGCTGTTAACCAGCACCCACGTATGGACGTGTAGTTGGTAAAGCTTTGATGAATAGCAGAAGGAAAGAAACTTAAGGCCCACATAAATTACATAGTGTCCTTAGATTACACAAAATGGGCCAAGAGGGCAACCTTACTAGCTCATTGGTTTGGTCTGTTACTGGGTCTCAGCTAACTGCAGTGTCGTTGGCTGGTTAGTGATGTGGTCTGGTGTCACAATGATACTACCCTTTCTGTGTGTGTTGTGTTATTACCCATCTCAGCTCCAAACTATGAGAAGACAGGCTGAAAGGCTGTTCTCAGGAGTTGCAGAATGCCAAGTCCCTGACAACCACCTATCCCAGCCTCCACCTGCTGCTGCAAATTGAACCTCCACAGCAGAAATAGGAAACCTGATTCTATTCCTGGGGCCTCAATGAAGAGTTCTCTAGGCAAAGTGTGTGGTCCCACTGACGTGCATTCAAATTCCTACTCCACTTAGGGCACGTTACTAAACCTCTTTAAGCCTCAGTGTTCCCATTTGTTAAATGGTGGTAACGATGTCTACCTCAAGGGATTATTAAAATGATTAAATGAGATAATACATATGAAATGCTTAGTGCAGAGCCTGGCTCTTAAGTGCACTATAAATGGAAGATGTGGTGGTTAAGATCGCTGGCTTTGGAATCACAGAGTTGGATGTGGTGCAGAAGGGGACTTGGTATAAGTTAATAAACCACTCTAAGTCTTTGCAAGAGTGCATTTCTAAATTCCCTCCCCAACATCTTTAAGACCTGGGGCCTAGGGACAACTCAAAAAGTATTCAGTTGACTGGATAGGAGTTCTGGGGAGGGGGCAGGGAGATGAGGGCAGCTGGTTTAGGAACGTGGAATGGCTCTTGACTTAGTTTCCTAGTGCTGCTGTTACAGAAATACTTCAGGTGGGTGGCTTAAAAGAACAGAAATTTATTTTCTCACAGTTCTGGAGGCTAAAAGTCCAAATAAGGGTCTTGACCATGTCGATTCTTTCCTTGTCAGTTGCCCTGGCATTTCTTGGCTCCATAGCAACCCTTACATGGCATCTGTCTTCCCTCATGTGGATATAATCCTGTATCTAATCTGCTTTTTTATAATATAGAAGTGATTAGATTTGGAACCCACCCTACTTGCATATGATCTAATTAACAAGACAAAGAAAACCTTTACTTCCAAATAGGATTACATCCACAAGGGGTTAGAATTCCAACACATACTTTGGGGTGTCACAATTTGATCCATAACAGCTCTCTTCCTCAATGCAGAATCATAACCTCACCACTCCCGCCCTCTGCCTGGCCTCACAAGTCTGCAGAGCTGTTGCTCTGCTTATCAAGAGGAATCGGTGGCTCTGGGGACTGTTCAGCCATGTGCTGATAATGGCAAGGAGCCATGGGGAAGTCAGCTTGTAGTATATCTTGAAAATCAACTGATCAATCAAGATGAGCCTCCTGGGGACCTCAAGCCTCAGGCCTGCAGCAACATTTGTGCCTCGTGGTAGAAGAGAATGTCTGAAGTTCTTATCTTCCTCCAAATGTAAGACTGGGCGGATAACCGTGCCCCTTTACTGTCTGCCTGATTTGGGCATCACAGATCTCTGGGTGTCACTTCATCCATCAAGCCTTGGCAGGAGGCTGGTGAGCATGGCTGCCTTGTTATGGCCCGTGGCTGGCCAGCCCCACAGACCAGGGGATGAGGGAGATGGGCTGGTGGATGAAGAGGGACTGGGCACCAGTAAAAACTCTTTAGCAAGACAGCCTTTATTATGATTTGTGAATGGGTGACTCTCAGGAGGGGGCTGCTGTTTGCTAGACGTCTAACTCTGAAGGGCACAGAGAATGAGGGGGAAGTCTCACTATTTGAAGTGTTTTTGTTTGCTTTTAATTTCTCCTTTCCATGTTATCCAGTCTGGCGAGCTAGCTGCTGCTTTTCTGAGTTGACCTAGGAAAGAGGTAGTGGGGATAATTGTGGTTGGTCTGGAGAAGACTTGAAGGCATAGGGAAGGTATTGAGGCAGAGCAGAAAGAGGGTTCCATTAATTCCATAAAGGTTTACTGAGTGATGGCACTGGGCAATTGTGCTTAATGCTGGAGGTACAAATGTGAATAAGTCACATGCCTGACCACAAGACAGTCCCAACCTCTTGGAGAAGACAGACTCAAGTAGATGACTTTGATATAATGTGATAAGATAGAAAGTAGGTGGAGGGTATTTCTCCTCTAGTATCTGGGGGGGCTGTCACATGAAAAGTGATTGCTTATTTTGTGGACTTCAATAGATGGTTGTAATTGCTGGGGGGAAGATTTCAGTTGACCAGGAGAAGCAATTTTGGAAACCAGTGACCCTACTATAGTATTCTCTGCCTCCTGAGGTAGAATGTTTTCTCTCTGGTTATGGTCGAACACAGCTAAGCTTCCTTAGAGGCCTCTTTAGAAGGACCGAAGAGTTCAGGGCTGGAATAGGGAACACATCTGAAGTCCCTGGGGGGTTAGGCTTGGCCAGCCTGGGATATGAGGCCTGTGAGGAAGGATATGGTGCTGAGGGTGTCCCCAGTGGATAACGGTTAGCCCTTCCGTGTCCATGAGTCTTTCTATAGCTCTGACAGTAAAGCAGATAATTTCCTCCATTCAAAAGATGAAAAAAATGAGGCATACAGAGGCGAAAGGGCCCAGAAAGCTATTAAACAGTATGACTAGGTAGTTGCAGAATGATGGGAGCATGGATAGAGAGATCATAAAATTACCTCATTGACTCCTCTGAGGTATTAAACAGTAAAAATGTAGGAAGGGCCACTGTAGAAATCGCACAGCAAGGGCTGTGGACCTTCTCTCGTAGCGTGTTGTCCCTAAAGCGTCTTGGTGCCTCATCTCTAGGATTTTCTGAACTTCAAATTCCCAGGCATCATCTTTTAGAGTGGTCTCACCAGGGTTGGTTTAGAATGGACTACCCATACCCAAGGGCTGAAGGGATGGGAGGCGAACAAGGGCCTTGGAAGAAGTGAGCTGCGAGCTCTTACTTGTTGGGCAAATAACCCACCAACATATGCCAGACATGGGCTAGGCCCTGGGCATAGGATAGTGAGACAGGGAGAATAGGTGGAGGCTTGGGGAGGCAACAGTGAGCAAGATACAGCGAAGGTGATGGCAAGCAAGTCCATGTGACCCAGCCAGGGCAGAAGAGCCATCAGGGAGGAAGGGTAAAAAAACCCAAACCACTTGCTGTCAAGTCAGTTCCAACTCATGGCCACCGTATGTGTGTGAGAGTAGAACTGTGCCCTATAGGGTTTTCAATGGCTGTGAACTTTAGAAGTAGATCACCAGGCCTTTCTTCCAAGATGCCTCTGGGTGGATTTGAACCACTAACCTTTCAGTTAAGGAAAAGAAGAGTTAAACTAAAGAGAAAAGGAATTCAGGGACTTGAGGCTCATGTGGAAGGCCTTGGGTGTGTAATGGACTTAGCAGACTGAAATTTTCTGCAGTGAGAGGAATCAACTAGGTCAGCTTTTACCTCCTTACAATAGGAAATTCCAGAAGGACCAGGGCTCTTCTGTTGTCACTGCAATTTCTTTCTTTTCTTTTTTTTTTTTATTGTACTTCAGGTGAAGGCTTACAGAACAAATAGTTTTTCATGAAACAGTAGTACACATATTGTTTAATGACATTGGTTAACAACCCCACA
>NW_004444163.1:1723374-1741039 GCF_000243295.1 Trichechus manatus latirostris | reverse complement strand
TGTTGATGGGCATCTAGGTTGTTTCCATCGTTTTGCTATTGTGAACAATGCTGCCATGAACATAGGTGTGCATATGTCTCTTCAATGTCACTGCAATTTCTGATGATGGAGAAAATGTATATTGCAACACTGTTTGCTGAGTCTAAGGCTGTTTCCTTGTTTGGCCCTCTTTGCACTGGAATTGCTTTTTCGTAAAGAGAGAGTTTTCTTCTTTAAGAGAAAAAGAAGAAGGGCATGATGAAGAAGGAAGTACTATCATATTTCTTCAGTCTTTCTCAGCTTACTGTTGGACTCCTGCCCAAATACTGGACTATCATTTTAGAGATGTATTTCAAGGGTTCAGAATGCCTCTTTCTCCCTCTTCCAGTGATTTCCTGATAAAAGTGTTCATGTATGTACGTTTTTCCCAACACATATTTATTGGGTCAGTACCATGCAATGATCAAAAGAAACAAATATGCATGAGGAATGGCCTCTGCCATCTTAGTGCAGCCAGTCTGGTAAGGAAGACAGGAAAATAAGCAAATACTTACATGGCACTCTTTCTAAGCTCCAAAAACAGAGAGATGGAAATGGTGCTATGGAATCACTCAGGAGCTAGTGCATCACTCTACTTGGGGGTCCTTAGTCCCCCCCAAAGATGTGAATATTGCCCAGTGAACTCAGATTAGGTCTTCCAAGGGTTTGGCAGTTAAGTACCATTTTTTGATAATCTTTTCTATGCCTGTCACTAGCCTCCACATCTTACAAACACTATCTCGTTTAATCTTCACTGCAACCCTATGCAGTTAGCATTAATAAACCCATTTTACAAATGAGGAAACGGAGGCTCAGAAAAGGCTATTTAACATGCACTACTAATAAGCAGCAGAGCTGGGCTTCCAATCCTAGTTGTTCTGACTCCAAAGGTCTTTTCATCTGACTTATGGCCAGGGTGCCTCAGTTTCTGCTCTGCTCATTTATTTTGGTTCCTAGATCACAGCTTTAAAGACACACACAGAACTCTCACACCCTGACTGGCAAATAAATGTTACTGGCAAAGCAGCCAACTGCTGCTTCCTGTGTTTATAGACCACATTGCAGGAAAGTGTTTTAAGAGTTGTTTCAAGTGTTGTATTTGCTTCACGATGCGAGAGTATGGATGCTGCTTCTGAGAAGGAGGAAGGGGACATGGGATGCTCAGTGTTTGGTGGCGGCTCCCATTTGGTGGGGGGTTTGAGGAGGAATTTGTATGTCACTGGATGAGATCAAAGTCGTTGTTCTGTTTGGTCTGAGACTATGTGGTCTCAATAAATCAATGGACTGTGAGGTCAAAGTTCTAGAAGTAGCTCAGCTGCTCATCTGTCCTGGGACTTCGGGTAAGACCATTTACGTCCGCTTTGCCCATCTGTGCAAATCAGTTCTCCAAAGTTTCAAGGAGCACCTCTGATGAGCCAGGCGCCGTGTAGATTCGTGGGACACAGAGGTAAACAGGATGTACTCCCGGCCCCTGTGATTCCCTGAGGTTATGAAGGGGAGGGATTTGGAAATGGTGAATAATCATTATCTTAAAGGTACATGCTGGAATGGGAGCCATTTTTCCTCCAGCTTTCAAGGGAACTGCATGATGTTTGAGGAGCCCTGGTGGCGCAATGGTTATGCTCTCAGCTGCTAACCGAAAGGTCAGCAGATGGAACCACCAGCTATTCTTCGGGAGAAAAGACCTGGCAATCTGCTCCTGTAAAGATTTACAGCCTAGGAAATCTTATGGGTCAGTTCTAATCTGTCCTATAGGGTCACTATAAATCAGAATCAACTTGATACAAACAACAACACAGGCTATTTGGAACTTCTTAATTATATAGAAACAGGGTGAGATCTTACATTTGTTGTGAGCCTACTATGTGTTATTTTACTGAGGGTTAGTAGGTAGACATTGGTGGTTCAGTGACAGAATTCTCACTTGCCATGAGGGAGACCCAGTTCAAGTCCCAGCCAATGCACTTCATGAGGAGCCACCACCCGTCTGTCAGTGCGTGTTGCTATGATGCTGAACAGGTTTCAGCAGAGCTTCCAGACTGAGATGGACCAGGAAGAAAGACCTGGCAATCTATTCAAAACAATCACGACCAATCATGTAGATGGTGCAGGACTGGGCAGCGTTTTGTTCCCTTGTGGATGGAGTTGCCATGAGTTGTGGACCGACTCAAAAGTAGGTAACAACAACAACATTCTCATTTTATAAATGAGAAAAGCTAGATAGAGATAAATTAAAGAATTTATCCAAGCTCATAAGTGCTTGTACCAATATACCCAGATTAGTTCGGCTTTAGAGCCTGTTGCCTTTCCACCTCACCGTAACAGTCCTGTGAAGATTTCATTTTAAAGTTTTGAGATCCCTACATTCCTCGCTCATCACAGTGTCTTCTGTGTCTTTACCTTAGGCTCTCTTCTAGGCCCTCTTCTTTGTGTTTCCAGATCTCACTGTCAGTCTGGAGTTCATTACAGTCTGGCTCCTTCTTTCTTGCCTTTCTAGCCCCTCTTCTCCACCTTTACCCCCGCCCAGGCCCTTCTGTGCACCTCAGCTATCTTTCACTGTTCAAAGCCCTGCATTTTCAACACCTCTGGGTTTTGCTCAAATATGTTAATAAATCAACGAATCAATGAATGCCATCTTTCTGGGTGCATTTTTCTCTAAGTGAAGTCTTATACACCCTTTTCAAATGTACTCTCCTTTGAGAAAATTTCTTAGATTGCATTACCTCTTTCTCACTCCCCAGCCTCCTCTCTCCATTCGCATCTCGAAGCTGAAGCTGTGTGTGTTCCCCCAGCACCCTGTGTGATGTATCCCTCATACCTCTGTTGGAACACTTCTCATACTGCATTATCACAGTCATTTTGTATCTGTCTCCAGACTAGACTGTGACTCCCTGGAATGATATGTCTTAATCTTTTCTATTTCCCTAACATTTTACATGGTGCCTAGTTCATAATAAGTGCCCAGTTCATTCATTCATTCTTTCAGCAAACATTTATTATTAATCTGCCCTGTGCTGGGTGCTAGGGAGACAACGGTGAGCAAAACAAGACTTGTCCCCGCCTTCATGAACTTAATAAAGGCTGTTGTCATTAGCTGCCATCAGTTCAGCTCCGACTTATGACAACATTATGAGCCTTGGTGACACAAACGGTTAAGTGAAAGGTTGGCGGTTTAAACCAACCCAGTGGCTTTGCGGGAGAAACACCTGGTGATCTGCTTGGGTAAAGATTACAGCCAAGAAAACTCTATGGGGCAGTTTTACTGTGTCACATGGGTCACCATGAGTTGGCATCGACTTGGCGGCACCAACAACAACATCTACAACAGAATGAAATGTTGGTCTGTCCCATGCCATCTTCATGATCATTGGTATGCTCAAGTACATCGCAGCAGCCACTGTGTATTTTGAGTGCCTTCCAAGCTAGGGGGCTCCTAGTCCAGCAGTATATCAGACAATATTCTGTTGTGATCCATAGGGTTTTCATTGGCTAATTTTTAGAAGTAGATTGCCAGGCCTTTCTTCCTAATCTGTCTTAGTCTGGAAGCTCCACTGAAACCTGTCCACCATGGGTTACCTGCTGGTACTTGAAATACCAGTGGCATAGCTTCCAGCATCATAGGAACACGTAGGCCAGCACAGTACAACAAACTGACAGACAGGTGGTAGTAATAAAGATTAGTTGGAGTAAATTGAAACTTACCTGTGAAAGAAGGCTTCCGGAGATAATATCAATGATTTAAAATCACTAATGCCTCATGAATTTAAGGGTGGAAATTTTAGACCAGAGTGTGCGGGGGTGGAGAAGAGGGGGTTAGAGGTGGCCTATTGGGCAGGTGGCGGGGATGCTATGTCAGAGTAGGCTGACTCCCTCTACACACTGCACCCTCCCACGCAGCCCACTCTATCCTGCCCAGCCCTCTCAACTAGCTGGGCTGACAAAGTGGATTGTGATCTTATCTTTCTTTCCATGGTGGTTGCCCTCAGCTTAGATCTATCTGGCTGACCCACATTCCTCTGGGTCTAGGTTACCAATGAGGAAATAGAAGCCACAAGAAGTGAGAAAGGAAGTGCCTGCAGCCCCACGGAGAGAAGGTGGTGAAGGCTATAGCTTTTTCCCAGGGCTTTGCACTAACCACTTATCAACACTCTTCACCAAGTCACTCCCTGATGGCTCAATATTGTGGGCACTGACCCTGCTGGCATTATTGCCATCAGTCTCTGGGTCGGCTGCAGAAGGGCTGAAAAATCCTCCCTGATCCTTCAAAAGCTGATTCCTGGCCTCAGGAGTGCCCTGTGCTCCACAGTGGCCAGCAGTGGGGACGGGCTGCTATTCCCAAACACTCCAGAGGAGTTTGAAAGCACAGCCTGAATTTCCCTATCTGAAATGTTCTGGAACTAATTTCTCCATCAGTTATGATCAACCAGAGTAACTGCTGCCGAGTTGACTCTGACTCATGGCAACCCATATGAGTCAGACCCATGTGTGCTCCATAGGCTTTTCAATGACTGATTTTTCAGAAGTAGATCACCAGGCCTTTCTTCCAAGGTGCCTCTGCGTGGACTCAAACCACCAACCTTCAGTTATAGCCAAGCATGTTAACCATTTGTTTGCACCACCGAGGGACTCCTCAGTTAGGACCAAAAAAACCCAAACCCATTGCCATAGAGTCAATTCTGACTCATAGTGACCCTATAGGACAAAGTAGAACTGCCCCATAGGGTTTCCAAGGAGCGGCTGGCTGGTGGATTCGAACTGCCAACTTTTTGGTTAGCAGCTGTAGCTGTTAACCACTGTGCCACCAGGGCTCCAGTTGGGACAGAGACTAGCAATTTCTAAGGCACAGTTTAGTGAATACAAACAACACACCGAGAGTCAGAAAGTATACTACCAGTCTCCACTTTTCACTTGATTGCTGGGTGACCCTGGACAATTCATTTGTTCCATTCCAAATTGCATGTATGATACCCCTATAGTGTGCCAAGAACTGTGCTTGGTAGTGGGTATGTAGGGATAAACAATAACCACAGTGCCACAGCCATTTAATTCAGGCTGCGAAGAGGGACACGAGGTACTAAGGGACTTCACTAAAGGGTTACTTAGTCCAGCCTTGGGGAATCTGGCAAGGCTCCTGTCGGAGGTGCCACTTGAGCTGGGGTTTGAAGGACAAGAAGAAATGGGACAGTTGGATATGTTGAGGGTGGAGGTGTAGGTGAGGCGTGATATTCTAGGCCAGAGGTCCAAGTGTGCATGGGGACACGGATGAGAAGCAGGGAGTATCAAGGAACCGCATGCACACGTGTACACACAGGTGAGTGTGTTTCGGTGTATGTGCTGGAGATGCACGTGGGGAAACTGCAGGTGGGCAGTTACGCTGTAGAGACTGGCAAGAACCATTCCCTACGATGGACTCTGAGTGTATTTTGAAGGTTATGGAAAGGTGCTGAAGAACGTTGAGCCAAGTCCATGACCTAACTAGAGTTGCCTGATAGAGCCTAGCCCTGCCACTCAGACCAGCACCTTTGCTATCACTTAGGATCTTGTTAGAAATCCAGAGTCTCAGCTCCACCCAGACCTACTGAATTAGAATTGGCGTTTTGGTAAGATTGCCTGGTGATTTGTATGTGCGTTCAACTTTGAGATACATTGATCTATAAAAAACCTGTTTCCGTCAAGTCAAATCCAACTCATAGCGACCCTATAGGACAGAGTAGAACTGCCCCGTAGAATTTCCAAGGAGTGACTGGTGGATTTGAACTGCCAACCTTTTGGTTAGCAGCCGTAGCTCTTAAACACTATGCCACCATTAAGGGTCAAAAAAACTTTGTCTGTAAAGAACCAGAGAGTAAATATTTTTAGGCTTTGCGGGCGATATGGTCTCTGTGGTGACTACTCAACTCTCATTGCCCCACAAAAGCAGACAGAGATAGACAACATGTAAACAAATGAGGTGGCTATGTTTCAATAAAGTGTATTTGTAGATGCTGACATTTGAATTTCATATAATTTTCATGTGTCACAAGTTATTACTCTTCTTTTGATTTTTTTTTTCCCAATCATTTAAAAATGTCAAAAAACATTCTTAGCTTGCAGCTGTATGTAAAGCAGGTGTCAGGCTAAATTCGGCCCTTGGGCCAGAGTTTGCTGACTCCTGGTCTATAGAATCCCAGATCCTCCACTTTCAAATAACAATTTCAGCCCAATATGCTTCAGAGTTATTGTGAAAATCAGATGAGCTGAAATGATGTCCAAACCAAGCCTTTGTTTTGCAAGTGAGAAACTGGAGGGCCAAGTAGGAAAATGACTTGCTCAAACTATCACAACTGGTCAGGAATCAAACACAGGCCTGCTTACTTCCAAGCAAGTGCTTGTCTCCTATTCCATATATGATATAGTCCATAATTCTATTTGAAAGGAGAACTAGAGCCCCATATTTTTCTTCTATAACTGAAGCAGAATAAGGAATGCCTAAAGGTCTGAAAGCTCCATAGATACATCCAAACTCCCGGAGGGACTGAATTACTGGGCTGAGGGCTGTGGGGACCATGATCTTGGGGAACATCTAGCTCAATTGGCATAACATAATTTATAAAGAAAATGTTCTACATTCTACTTTGGTAAGTAACGTCTGGGGTCTTAAAATCTTGTGAGTGACCATCTAAGATACTCCACTGGTCTCACTCCGTCTAGAGCAAGGGAGAATGAAGAAAACCAAAGATACAATGGAAAGATTAGTCCAAAGGACTAATGGGCCACAAGTACCACAGCAATGTCCACCAGACTGAGTCCAGCACAGCTAGATGGTGCCTGGCTACCACCACCGACTGCTCTGACAGGATTCACAGTAGAGGACAGGGCTGGAGAAAAATGCAGAACAAAATTCTAACTCACACACACAAAAAAAGGACCAGACTTACTGGTCTGACAGAGACTGGAGAAACCCCAAGAGTATGGCCCCCAGAGACCCTTTTAGCTCAGTACTGAAGTCATTCCTGATGTTTACCCTTCAGCCAAAGATTAGACAGGCCCATAAAACAAAATGAGACTAAATGGACACACTCTCCCAGGGGCAAGGATGAGAAGGCAGGAGGGGACAGAAAAGCTGGTTATGAAGAACCTAAGGTTGAAAAGGGGAAAGTGTTGACATGTCATGGGGTTTACAACAAATGTCACAAAATAATATGTTTATTGATTGTTTAATGAGAAGCTGGTTTGCTCTGTAAACTTTCGTCAAAAGTACAACAAAAAAATGTAAAAAGAATAAGGAATGCTTAGAATGCAAATGAACGTTTTCTTTCTGGTAAGTTACAAATGGTTAGCCAATATGCTGTTCATGTCAAAACTGCTTTGACAAAGCCAAAATGCTGTAAGCAGCCTGTCTTCAGAAAATGTATTATGCAGATAAAGACCCAAGGCTTTTTAATACCTGAAGTAAAAAAGTAAAGCTTTTTTTTTAATTAAGCAAAATAAGAAAACAAAAATTAAATTAGATACTACTCCATAACAATGAAATATGGCCAGAAGTTATTTAATTTATAATTATTTGCTTTTATTTAAACCTTACTTGTTCACAGTAATTAATGAATAGTGCATTGCAATAGTTATTTAAAAGCATAATAGGATGCAGTGCATCAAGTGTTCCATTTGTTTTCTCATCCAAAACTGGGGGAAGTCTAAGTGACTCCTCTTAGAGTCAAAACCCAAGATTTTGTAGAGTTAAAAACACACACACACCCCAAAAATTCCACACCCTCCAAAATACGTATCTCCAGCTTTGGTCCTTTTTTCACTTTTTCCAGTTCCATTCCTTGGCCAAACAGAAACAGAATTGCTCTCAAAGGAAATGAAGTTGTTGCCTCCCTTTTTCTCTCCTGCTTTGCCTCTGGACACAGAAAGACAGTGTCTCGACCCAGAATACAGATCCTGAATAAGCCAAATTCTGAATTATCCACTCTGAAACCACATATGGTACTGGGTGTGTCCTCTGGGAACTTGGATAATGTCTTAGTTACCTAGTTCTCCTATAACAGAAATCTACAGATGGGTGATTTTAGAGAACAGAAATTTATTTCTTCACAGTTCTGGAAGCTAAAAGTCCAAATCAGGATCTCAGCCATGTTGATTCCTCCCTTGTAGGTAGTCCTGGGGATTTCTTGGTTACTTGGCTTGTAGATGATCTAGTTTGTGTGCTGTCTCTATGTTGCTCTTTATATAACTCGGAAGTGATTAGGTTTCAGATTCAATCTATACTTTGTATGACCTCAACTCATTGATGGATTGCATTACATTAGACTGCATTATGGAAGTTCATTATATTATATTACATCCACAGGTATAGGGGTTAGGATTCCAACACATATTTCAGGGGGACACAATTCAATACATAACAGTCACCCCTGTAAATAAAGCTAGGTCCTAGGAAGTAGGAACCTGCTTATCCATTGTTTGGGTGTCCTGTCCCTTGTTCTTCCACTATGGTACTGAGATAGCACACTGCCCTGCTGTGCTAATAGTTGTAGGTTCATATGCACACACACACATGCACACACCCCTCTTGCTCTCTTGATCCCTGCAGAGTTGGTGGGGAAATGTGCTTCTCTTTGGAGACTGGGAGAAGCCCATGAGGTTACTGAGTGCTGTCAGGGAGTGGGACACAAAGAGGTGAGTCATCTATTGCCATCACATGATAACCACTTGGTCAGGGACCCATGATGCTGTGTCTTGGATTGGGAAGCCTTGTGTGCTAAGCATGGCAACAGCGAGGCTGACTCATCACTGCCACCCGGGGTGGCCCAGCTGTCAGAAGAAGATTGGTCCATCTCCTCCTCTCCCTCTTCCCTGCCCTGTCAAAGAAGTGTCCGGTTGTGAATCATCTGCCCATATAGAGCCACTCGTGTGGCTCAGAAGGTTAGTGGGGAGGGCAGCATAGCGAGGAGTCTCCTCTTGAGCAGTACCCTGCTGACTCACTTTGAGGCCGTAGACAAATTGCTTTTTCTTAAATAATTAATTATAATCGTTTTCATTTATTTAGTACCTGACTGTGTGGATGGTACAACACAGCCACCATTCAGCCCCAACTCTCTGACCCACAACACCACACTGCCTCTCACTTGCCATATAAGATCTCATCTCAACAGTTCTTTGATATGTTGTTGTTAACTGCGATCGAGACGGCTCCGACTTATGGTGATCTTATGTATAACAGACTGAAATGTTGCCGATCTTACACCATCTTCATAATCATTGGTATGTTTGAGTCCATTATTTTGGCTATTGTGTCAATAGATGGTAATAATATTCCCATTTTATAGATGAGAACATTGAAGTGCAGAGAAGTTCAATCGTCTTCTTTGTGGGGCAAGGAGTGAACTCGAAACTCGAAACTTTAACCCCAAATCCTTTATTCTTTCCAGTCTCCCTTTCCTAAGCTTTTATTTTTTTCATTGGAGAAATACTTCTTGCCCCTTCTTTTGGTTCCTGGAACCTGAGATACAGATCTCTATGCAACTCCGAGTTTCTCTGAGGAAATGTTCATCGGACTCCAGTAATCAGCTCGCCTTTCATTCTCTTCTGGCAGCGCTAGAGGAATAAACCAGCTCTGGGCTGCCTGCAACCTTCCCCTACCCCTCCAAGAGGGGCTTGCACCATGGTCAACAGTGTCATGTGTAAGCCTGCTCTATAGAATTCGCCATCGTCACCTTGCAGTGATCGGAAATCTAATAAAGCATTGATTTAAAAATTTCAAATTTATACAAAAGTAGAAAGAATAGTATAACGAAATAAATGTACTAAGCAATTCATGCCCCATCTTATTTGCATCTGTATCACCCATTTCCCCACCCTTCTCCAGATTAAACTCTAGACATCATATTATTTCATCTGTGCATATTTCAGTGTGTAACTCTAAAAGATTACAACTCCTTGTTAATATAACCACAGGACCATTAACACACCGGAAAAATAAATAAATACTTAATATCATCAATATCATCAAATATCCAGATCCCTGGTGGCACAGTGGTTAAGAGCTCAGCTGCTAACCAGAAGGTCGGCAGTTCGAATCCACCAGCTGCTCCTTGGAAACCCTATGGGGCAGTTCTACTCTGTCCTATAGGGTCACTATGAGTCAGAATCAACTCGATGGCAGTAGGTTAATAGTTTCATCAGATATCCAGTATATGATTATATATCCTCAATTGCCTTATAAATTTTTTAAAAATAGTTTTTGTGTGAACCAAGATTCAAATAGGGTAGTGGATTGGTGGATATGCCTTTTAAGAATGTAGCTACCTTTCTGCCCTGCCTTTTATTTTTCCTTCCTAACTTTTTCGTTGAAGAGACCAGATCATTTGTCTAGATTATGCAGATTGCAATTCCAGAATGTTATCTAACCTCTATTTGTTGTATTTCTTATAAATTGCTGTTTAGATCAAGAGGAAACTATTGATTTTTAATGTAGATTTCATGTAAATCAAAACTTCAACCTGACAAAGACCTCTTTGTAAAGCACCACATACAGCAAAAGGCCCTATAGGAGAAATGGGAAAGTCACTGAAGAGTAAGCTGAGATTGACCATTTGTCTTGTAAAACCAACTTGCAAGGTGTGTCCTGGAGTCAGTGTCCACATTCAACCCATCTACTAAATTGGACATAGCTACAAGATTGACCAATGAGAAGCGATCTATTGAATAAGCATCAATTGAGTACCTATATGTGTCTGCATTGTACTCAAGTGTTGGGAATTCAAAGTCAGATAAGGCATAACCCTGGCCAGAAAACACTCATCCTCTGTTGTTGTTGTTATGTGCCGTTGAGTTGATTCTGACTCACAGAGACTCTGTAGGACAGAGTAGAACTACCCCTTAGGGTTTCCAAGGCTGTAATCTTTATGGAAGCAGACTGCCACATCTTTCTCCCACCGAGTGACTGATAGGTTTGAACTGCTGACCTTATGGTTAGCAGCTGAGCACTTAACCACTGTGCAACTGGTGTTCCTTCACTTATCCTCTAGTGAGGGACAATCCAATAAATCAGGGATAATGTTATATTGTGAAAGTGTGGTGTAGAGTTATTACAAGTGCTAGAGGTGCATAGCAGATTTACTTTGCTAGGGGATGGAAGGATTCCAGGAGGAGGTGACATATTCTGAAAGATGAGGCATGAACAATTTTAGAGCTGAAAGGATTCAGTTCAACTGCCTTCATTTAGAAAAATGGAGAGGAACTCAGGTGATGAAGACTTATGTTTATTTTTTTAGAAAGATATCCAAAAAGGATCCCAGGCAGAGTCTTGTTGTTGTCAGTTGTCATCAAGTTGATTCCATCTCATGGTGACCCCATTTAACAATGGAATGAATGCTGCCCAGTCCTGCGCCATCTTCATGATTGTTGGTATGCTCAAGTCCATTGTTGTGGTCACTGTGTATTTTGAGTGTCTTTCAACCTAGGGGGCTCATCTTCCAGCACTATATTGGATAATATTCTTGTTGTGCTCCATAAGGTTTTCACTGGATAAATTTCAGAAGTAGATCACCGGGCCTTTCTTCCTAGTTTGTATCAGTCTGGAAGCTCTGCGGGAACCTGTCTACCATGGATGATCCCACTGGTGTTTGAAATGCCAGTGGCATAGCTTCCAGCATCATAACAACATGCAAGCTACCACAGTATGACAAACTGACAGATGGGTGATAGAAGCAGAGGCTAGAAATCCTCATATAACTGGAAAATCATTTGCCCAGATCTCTTATCCCTTAAAATTTCTGGCTCATCCAACAGTCCACTGTCCTGTCACTGTGTCAACATCCTCACGTGCCTCAGGTCTGAAACTGCCTGCCTTATCTTGGTAGGGAGAGGGTAACATCTTTTACCAATTTTGGATCTTCTCCTTGGATTGACACTGAGTCTGCAACCAACATTCCTGCAGGCTCAGCACAGGAAAATAGAGAAGGCGAAAGCAATGCCAGCCCACTTGTTCTCACACTGGAAGGACGACTTATCTTGTTGTTTTTTATTTGCTTATTCTCTACCCCTACCCTTACTGGGTTGTAGCTTCCTAGGAGGAAAGACCTGGACTGTCTCATTCATCACCCTAACCCTAGTGCCTAGAAGGGTGTTTACCACAGAGTAGGTGCTCAAGAAATACTGTAGAGTTCATTAATGTATCCACCTTTCTCTACTTCTCATCCTTCTTACCGAGGATAAGTAGAAACTAGGGTAATGTTTCCCTTTGAAGGTCTCCTCCCATGAGTCCTCCAGTTTGTAGGCAGAAGTGGACTTACTAAAATTTAGGGCGTCATAACTAGACACATTCCCATGATAATGGTGGCATGTCTGGTTTTTTTATAGTACTTTACAGTTTATAAAGCATTTTCATCTCCATAGTCTTACTTAAACCCTGTTAAGGTAAAGGCAGACAGATCATGTATCACCCTTTATCGATGCCTTTAAGTTGCTCAAGGTCACAGCATCATGCAGTAGCAAAGCAGGCACTAAAACCAGCCTGCCTGGCCCCTAAGCCAGCGCTCTCTCAGGATCAACAAATGCCCTACCAGACCACCAGGCAGCTTCCAGCTTATCTCCTTCCTCTGCTCATGAAAAATAAAGAACCAAAAAGGTCCTGATTTTCTCCCAGGCCACTTGGAAAGCACTCTGGGGAAATCTGACCTTAGCTTCAGCCTTAGCATATTTGGAGTCCTTCAAGGACACAGTATTTGGGACTGCTTATGTGCCCAGCAGAAAGTCTGCTGGACAAGACCTGTCCAGGAGAAGCAGGCTTTTTCTCCAATGAGCTGAGTCATGTCCAGCAAGAGATAACTGCCCATGAAGGAAACTATGTAAGTAAACTGGCCATTATGTGACCTCGTGTGGCCATTGTGTGACCTAGACTTGTGTCCAGTTTTATGAGAAGGCACTGGGCCTGGCTTGGCTTTGAGTTGGTAGCAACCATTTCCCTTGCTGAAGATGTTGACTGTGGAGTGGGAGATTTATAGAGAAGGTTGAAATGGTGCTGAGATGCTCTTAAATGTTAAGAAAACAACTGTAAAACCTCTTTGGGGGCTGGATCTATTCAGGGTGAGGAATATGCAGGTAAAGAGCATGACCCTGGAAGACAGGCCATCTAGGCACGTGAATAGAGCTCTGGGAGGACAAGGGTGGCCAAAGAATAGAGCTAAGTGGGTCCAGGCATTGATTTAATCCCACATGCCGACTGTCTCAGGCAAATCCACCAATATCTGTTTTTCCCTATGAAAAACAAGGCCATTCCTATTTTTTTCTTTACCTCCAGTGATACAAGGCACAATAGATTTGAAAAAGTTGAAAGTTTCTCATGAGCCACACAAGGGGTAGATGGTTTTGTTACCATCCCCTTAGATACTTTAGGAGTGTCTAATAAATATGAACAGGCCGTGGCATCTTCTAGTGTGGGTACAATAGCAATTTGGGATCCTGCCTAACTCTCCTTTGGCAATGATGACTGATTAAATGGCTTTGATACTTTGATTCAAACCGTCCACTTGAGATGGTCCCTCACAGTACTCGGCTTCAGCGGGTGATTTTATGCTACCCAAACCAAACCCACTTCTGAGTCAATTCTGACTCACAGTGACCCGCTAGGACAGAGTAGGACTGGTGGGTTTGAACCACGAGCTTTTGGTTAGCAGCCAAGCGCTTTAACCACTATGCCACCAGGGCTCCCTGATTTTATGGTACCCTCCTGCAAAAAGGAAGATTTTAGAACTTGAGGATGATGAAGAACAGATGTGTTGTCTTGAGGGCAGAATCGATGAGGAGGGTCTGGGAGAAAGATATTAAGCATCTGCTGCATGTTCCCTAGTAGAAGTAGTCTTACATACTATATTCCTTTCAACAGCCCCTTGAGACCCATTTTTCAGATGAGAAAGTTAAGGATTTTCCCAAGGTGACCCATTTAGTAAATGGGATCAGGATCCTGACCCAAGTATGCCTCATGGTCTTACCACTTCTCCATGACCATATCCTTCCTATGCTCCCCTATGTCCAAGCTAAGAAAATTATCCAAGTCACAACGCCAACTCTGTCTCTTCTCCCTATGCTGCCACAAATGCCTCGTTTAAATAAATAATAATAATAGAGCAGAGATAGAGTGTTTATGAATTTTGTTTCATCTTATTAGGTAGTTTCATTTTGGGTTCTCTGCCCAACTTCTTTAGGAAACATGGTTTGGCCAATTGGCATAGCAGGTGGGGTAAACTTAGAGAACAGCTGTCCACCTGCCTTAAAATTCCACCCATCCCTTCACTATATGCCTTAGGGATAAAGGGGGGCAGCTGAGTTCTGAACTGGGGCGATGTCAGCTGTGCACAGTCTGAGTCTGTTAGCACGTCCCCTTCAGGATCCAGAAACCAAGGAGAATGGGGATGGGCTGTTGATTATTTCTGATGGCCTTTAAATTGCCCCACAGTTTAAAATATAATGCATGCTTATGGTGTACATTTTGGAAAATATAGAAAAACACAAAGAAAAGCAAACAACATCTTATATGTTTCATATACTTATTTATAATTTCAATAAAGTTGGGATTATTACTTAGCAATTTATTGTGAATATTTTTCTGTCGCTATTCTCCTAACAATTTCTCATGCATTTCTTGTATGCCATTATATGAATATACCGTTTAATAAATTCTGTTTTTTAAAATTTTTTTATTATACTTTAGATGAAGGTTTACAGAGCCAACTAGTTTCTTATTAAACAATTAATACACTATGGTTTTTTGACATTGGTTGCCAGCCCCATGACAAGTCAACATTCTCCTCTTCTCGACCTTGGGTTCCCCCATTACCAGCTTTCCCATCCCCTGCTCTGTTTTAGAAATCTGGGTCATCTTGTTGGGATGAACATTCTTACACATAAATTTTGTGTCCTGAATAGCAGAATGATTAAAAGATTAAAAGCCTTTGTTTTCTCTTTTGTAAAATGGAAATACTAATACCCATTTCAAAGCATTGTTATAAGAATTATATATAATACTGTACATAAAGCACTTAGCATAGTGCCTTGTACATAGTTAGCTCTCCTTACCTGCTAGCTATTATTATTAGCTTACTTTACTTCTGGTTAATTTTTTAAGTTAAATGCCACAGAGTAGAATTACACTGTCAAGGTTTGGGAGGGGTGTGTGGTTTAATGGCTTCAGTCTATCTGAAGGTCAGTAGAGAGTTTGTCAGGTAAAACGAGAAGGCACTGTGACATATGAGCTCAGCCACTGCTTAAGCAAATCAGGTAAGGCAGCCCCCAACTCCCAGATGGGATCACAGCAGTCAGACAACCACTGTCTCTAGCATCCCCAGCCAACACCTTCCTGGGCTCCTAACTCCATGATGTATCACACGCCTAGCAGCTACCAAAGTTTAAGTACATGCCCATAAGAGCAAGTGAGAGCCGCATAACATTGTCCCTCACCCCACCTTCCAGAACTCTTCCTTATCTCCTTACATCACACATTTGTGACTTGATTGTAAGGAATGGCTGCCAAGGAGCTTGTGCTGGGCTCCTGGAAGGTTAACCTTAGGGTGTGGTGTCCAAAAGAGTGGGTCAGACCTGTCGTCCTGTTCTGTATAATATGCTTCCTATTGTCATAGAGAGGCAGTGGTGGTGCAGTAGTAGAATTCTTGCCTTCCATGTGGGAGACCTGGGTTTGATTCCTGGCCAATGCAGTGGAGGCTTGCATGTTGCTATGATGCTGAACAGGTTTCAGCAGAGCTTACAGACTGAGATGGACTAGGGAAAAAAGGCCTGGCAATCTGCTTCCAAAAATCAGCCAGTGAAAACCGTATGGATCTGCAGCTGATCATGGGGATGGTGCAGGACCAGGCAGTGTTTTGTTCCATTGTGTATGGGGTCGCCATAGTTGGGGCCCAACTCAGTGGCAGCTCAACATTGTCATAGAATTTCAGAGCTGAAAGGACACTTGGTGATAATTAGTCCTGATCTCCTTACTTCTTCCACCAAAAACTGAAGCTCAGATGTTTCAATGATTTGCCCAAGGTTATAAACGAAATAAATGGCAAAGCCAGAATTAAACCCCAGGTCTTCCGGATTCCTCCCCCACCTAGGATTTTTTTCCCCAGACCACGCTCATGTCCAGCAAATGAAAAGGAACCCGGCATTAGAGGTTGTGATTAAGCTGTTCCTGGATACGTTTGCTTCCCTCTCCAAAATGGGCTTTTTTCCTGAGAGGTTCTTCCCTGGTAAAGCAAAACCACATGCTGTGTGTTCTGCCTCACGCCTGTGCTGGAACTTTCCTGCAGAGAATTCTGTTAACCTCGTCAAGAAATGGGAAGGAACTTTTATAAGGTGGTTCATATTTCTTTTCTCCCCACCTAAATTTCATAAAAATATTTGAAGCTGATGTTTGTAGGATAAAGTCACTGTTTTCTAGACACAAACTGCTGCAGCCAGGCAGCATTTCTCTCACTTCCTTGGGTGCAGACTGGAGGAAACTGGCCCCTGTAACTCAGGGCTTCAAACCAGTTTGTTCCCCTGCTGAGAATTTGCATTTCCAACCCAGATATACTGAATCAGAATCTACAGTTTAGCAAGATCCCCAGGTGATTCTTATGTGTAATAAATTTTGAGAACCACTGCTCTACCAGTGGTTCTCAGAATTGGTCCCTAACCAGCAGCATTAGCATCATCTGGAAACTTGTTAGAAATGCAAATTCTCAGCAGAGCTTCCAACCGGAATGAACCGGTTGGAAGCCCTGCCGTAACCTCAAATGCTTTCAGCCCAGGATGGTGAGTAAAAAGACAGCGGCTTTGACCCCTTCCCACATGCAGAGAATGCAGTTATAAAAACCGTGCCAATTTTCTTTCTCTCTCTGGGTGCTGCTGGGCTCTCTCTTAGCTCCTCAGTCAATTGAAGGTTTAAAATCTTTATTGAAAAGCTATTCCAGGAGACTTCCAGCAAAAGTGCTCTAGGCAGAAGCACCACGCCGTCCCTCCACAGCAAAGATCTGAAAAACTAAGCCGAACAGAGAAAACAACAATCCTGAAACCCTAAAAGATCAAATGAAGAGATAAAGAACTCAGCCAAGCACCAAATGGAGAGAGAAAACTGACAGAGAACGGAGAGCAAGGACAGATTCATGCAGAGGTCCCCTATCAGCTAACGAAGCACGGATCCGCCATCTTGGACTCCTATCAGAGACGAGCAAACGGGGTACGAGAAAGCAGCTTCACGGAGCTTCCAGCGGGAGGCAGAACAACCGGTAATTTGTGATATACACTTTCCCACCCCCACCCTTCTTCACCCACACTCAGCCTCCTCTGCTTCACGCAGCCACAATCTATTGTCCGAGAAGCGCCCACTGGTTGGATTCCACCAGCCCGCACTAGCTGGCTCTCTGAGTGCCATTTGTTGGCTGCTGGTATTGCTTTTTTTCCGCTTCTTTTGATTTCTTCCTTACCTCTCACCACCTCCCCCTCCTTTCGCGCAAATACCTGGCTCTGTGCGCCATCTTTGCTTCTTCCTGAGGGGCTGCAGAGCTCCGGTAATTTGTGATATATGCTTTCCCCCCCCCTACCCTTCTTCACCCACACTCAGCCTCCTCTGCTTCCTGCAGACACAGTCTTTTGTCCAGGAAGCACCGGCTGCTTGGATTCCACC
>NW_004444163.1:1721962-1723240 GCF_000243295.1 Trichechus manatus latirostris | reverse complement strand
TAATACCTGGCTCCGTGCGCCATCTTTGCTTCTTTCTGAGGGGCTGTGGAGCTCTGTACGAGTGTGGAGCTGCTTCCTGGTCTGGGCTGCCATGCTGGTGGGATCCCAGGGCTTTTGTTCATTTGTTTGTTTTGAATTGTTTGTTTGTTTTCTTTTCCTTTTCTTGAGTTGGGAACCCATTCTGGCCAGGCAGTGCTGCGTGGCTTGGAACCTACCCCCTTGGCTTGCACAGGCATGCAGAGGGATCCCTGAGGGCATATCTTTTTTCGTTGGTTTTTTTTTTTTCCTGTTTTTTGGGGGGCTTTTCTTGTCCTTTTTTTTTTAATTTGTTTTGTTTTCTTTTCTCTCTTTTTCCCTTTTTGTCTTTCTTCATTACGCAGTTTCTCATCTCTCTATATCGTCCTTCTCTTTCTGTTCCCTGAATAGCTGGTGTTGTATACCTCTATGCCTTCTAGCCAGGCTGTACTGCAACACCTGAGAACAACTTCCCTAGATCTCATAGCAGCACTGGTGGGGTCCCAAGGAACTTTGCTGTTCTTTTCCCTTTCCGATTTTTATTTATTCATTCTTTTTTTTATTACTCTTCCCCTTTTTGTTTTTCTCCATTTCATAGTCTCTTATCTCTCCACTCCAACAGCAAGCACCCCTAGCATTCTTTTTTGTTTGTTTATATGTTTTTGGCCTCTGTTCCTCTCTCCTCTCTCCCATATCTATCTTAGCTCCACACATAACAATCTCCCTGCTACATCCCGCCTACCTGCACCATGTGCTTAACATCACACCACCAAACAGCACAAGCACAGCCTACTGGAACCTGCCCTGCACTGATTACCGACCCACCCTGGTGGCTGTAATAAGTGCCACAAACAACCCGTCCCAGTAACTCCTCTTCAGCTAGACCTGCCCTACCGTACCATATCTGAGTGACTGGCCCTGCCAATTGGAGAAGGAGGTGGAAAGTATTGTGTCTACAGACGAGCTAACAACAAAGAACACGTAGCCCGCCTACTCAGACATAGCCAAATTAAAAAAAAAGGGTTGAAACAAACAAACACACAATCAATAAACGAGAAAAATAACTACTGAATGCCCCGAAGACAGCAGACAATACACAACTAGAAATTATACAAAAACAACAATTAGAAATCCAAAAGATAAACAAGATTTCAGAAATGGACAGTGTCATAGAAGGGCTGAGAAGCAGATTTGAAATGGTGGAAGACAGGATCAGTGGAATTGAAGACAAACACTTGGCTACAACTCTGTTTGAGGAAAACT